>NW_009710559.1:0-19327 GCF_000703405.1 Apaloderma vittatum | reverse complement strand
TGCTGAAGCGGCGAGCCCTGCGCACCCAACCTGAGAGCCACCTGGCAGGAGGCTGGACCTGCTGCACGCTTCGGCTGTCAGATGTCTGGTGCAGAACCCGGCTCTTCTGTCCAGCACTCAGCACAAAGCGCCTGACTGTTCCTGACTGGGGTAAAGTGACAACCTGTTTGTGCTAATCCCAGAACGTGCTACCAGGAGCTGTCATTTCAGAGTCATCACACTCTCTGTTGATATCAGGGAAGTTAATCACACAGAAGGAAAATCTTGTATTAAAGCAGATAATTATTCCCCAGTTCCTTAATAACACATGCAAGGGAAATTGATTCTTAGGGTCTTGGAAAACTATGCTATTTCAGCACGTTTTCTGCTTAGTGTCGATGCCCAGGCATTCTTTCTCCTTTACGCTTCCTAGATCAGGGTTGTAACACTGTGCAGTGACTGCCCACCCAGCACAAAAGGCCAGCTGTGCTTCAGGTACGGAGCCCATATTCATTTGCAACATAAAAAAATGACACTGTGGGAGTTTATGGAGAGTGAGTAACCTGGTTGCTTTGGTTGGTTTGAAAACCCAATCTAATTTAAAAGACAACTGCAGAGAAGTTGTCTCTATCCAACCACCTACCCATCCTTGTAAGGGCAGTCCAGGTCTCTGTGTAGCAGCACAGTATAAGGATCTGCCAGCTCAAGCCCTCCCAATACAAGTACCAGATGGACTTACAAGCCTCAATAAAAGAAATATTCATGCAACATATGGAAATACATTAACTAAAAGAAACACACTCAAAGAAATATCGATGCACTTCCTTCTCTCGGTGGGACTTATTTGCTAGGGCAAAGCCTGCTTCAGTGTCTCTTAACCGTATTTCTCAGCTCCTTTGGCTCTGGGACCAGGTCACGCAAAGCCAGGCAGATAATTCTGTGCCCGCAACAGGATCCAGATGTTACAGATGCTCCTGGCAGTCTGTTCTCTCCAACCCTCACATGGCTGGATCTAGTCTGGGTTATAACCAACTGTCTTCTGAACTTAAATTTGCCCAGGACTTTAAGCTTCACTTTAATAAAATTCTCCCAGCCCTTGACCCTTGGGAGTGAGGCAGAGGGGATAAGAGGGGGGAATGACACTCAGTTCACTGTAGAGGTTATTACATCTGCGCGTTGGGAACCAGCAGACTTCAGGGCTAGAGTTCCATAGTTGGACTAGACATAGAGAAAAAATCTTGCAATTTGTTCTGAAACTAGAGAGATTTCATCCTGTTTTGGAAGCCTTCCAGGTAAAAGCCATGTCTGGGACCCTATCCAGACTTTCTGCATGCAATGGCTGTTTCATTTCCAGATCATTTCAATCCTCAAGATCAAAGGGACCCTGATTTTAAAAGCAGGAATTAAGTACTGGCAGAGAAGAAGTCAGTTTTAACTTTGCTGTAGTCATGCACATGATTTGCAGACTTTAGTCAAGAAGTTTGGAGGGTGGTGGTTTTGTTTGGTTGTTTGTCTCTTGCCTCATTCCTTTCCTTGCTCTCTCTTATCTTTGATCCAAGCATTTCCCCAAGATACTTCAAGAACACGTGTGTGAGAAGAATACAAAGTAGATTGTAGGGAGAGCATTGATAAGATGCCTTCAATAGTTGCTGGTGTTTTTCAAGAATGCAGCTCAGAAGCAGTTTAGAAGAGAGATGAAGACAGGTCATAAAACACCCTGTTGGATCGCAAACAGCCCTGGGTATTGTTCTGTGGGCTCTTGCTTCGCACAGTGGTTCTTTCCGAGCTAGGCTGGCTGCTTTTTAATAATGTCCTCTTCAGTCATTGATGTTCATTCACGGCATGTTAACCCCAAGGGGTTTAGACCATTTCCCAGCTTTCGTGTTTGGATTCCACTACAAACATAAGAATACAACACCCAAACTCTCCAGTTCAATTCTGCACATTTAAAAACTTCCAGGAAAACCTACTCTGGTTGATTTACCACACGCTGCTAGGGTTTCATATTTATCTGAAATAGCATCAAATGGCCAAAAAAAAAAATATTTTTCTGTCACATGCTGTCATACATTGTCAGGGAACCTTGTGCTGTAGCTGCAGTGAAGCCGAATCTGATTAAAAGATCAGCAAACAAGGCAGGTTGAGGGGAATTTGATCTCATCATTGCTATGTCTGGAAATACCTGTCATCTTCTAGGTTGTCCTGCACCGTGAAACTCTTTCTTATCCAGTTTGCCAATGGACATTCATGGTGACATTCTGTGCAAGCAGAAGGGGAAAAATATTTTTTTTAAAAAAGATCTGATCCATTCCAATTTTATTTTCAAGTCCTGTATTTTTATTCCTCTGAGATCAAGCCTAAACATAAATACCAATTATCAGAGCTACAGACAAATGAATAATTTGATGTAAAACAATCTTGCTTTATTCAAATGAGAGTAGAGGTGAAATTAGAGCTACACAGGATATTATGTTAAAAAGCACACACACAAAAAAAGGAAAGCAAAATGTCTAATTTTAACATAGTGTTGTTATCTGTGATTAATGATTTCCGTGGGTGTATAACTCTTATGCAAAAATGCCATGTAATCATGTACATATTTGATTAAATAGCTTAATTTGTGTTCATTTTAAAAAAAATAAAATAAAGCCAAATAAACTAGATAATGAGTGGGCGTGTTGTAGGAAAAGCAGATGGGATTTGAGGCACTAGCTGTGTTCAAAGGAAGCCACCAATTTCACTTCAAGAATATTTGCGTATGAAAGCTGATATTTTCTAGAAACATTCATGAGTAGAACACAGATGGAAATTTTGCCAAATTCTGCTGTTTTTAATGAAGGCACACAGGGAAAAAGAAAGTTCAGCTGAGCCCAGTTCAATTCACACTCCTTGGGAAGAGCATCTTTATTTATTTATTTATCTATATTTACCAGGAATGTTTCCTTTCTCTGAGTCAATTATACCTAAATCATCCTTTTGTTTACTTCTGAGTTCCTGACAACAACGTCCCCTTTCTATGCCTTCACCTGTAGCATTAAATACTTATTTTTTCATCACACTATTGTGACACCTCTCCGGACTGGAAACAATGGGATTCTTTTGTGGGTAAAGCTGTGTAAATCACAGTGTCAAATGAATGGACAAAGCTTTAATGGGGCTAATAAACACGTCCCTCTGTATTGAGCAAGGGGGATTTTTATGAAAATGATCAAATAAAGTAATAAAAAAAAAGAAGGGGCTCCCCCTCTGGGTTTATGAGCTCTCTTGTTACACATCATGTATGACACACTGACTGGCAGAATATATGATGGACTGTCATACATTGCAGAATGACTTCAATTAGGATGATAAGATGACAAGTTCCCATAGTTCATATCTGGCTTGGCTGTGGGGTTTTTTCCAACAGGGCTCTTACTTTGACCTCTTTCTTTCTAATGTTTGATATGAAATTTAAAGGGCCAGCTGAGGTCGTAGGAGACAAAATACGACTTATGTCAGGGGAGGGAAAGGAGGGACGTTTGTTTCTTTGTTTGCTCTTATCTCCATGAGTAGGCTCCTGTAATTCAGTGTCTGACTCACTATTAAATGTAATTAATGCCAACAGCTCAACCCACATGCCCAACTACAGAATAATAAACCAGCGAGTGCTGCCTGCCTCACCACCAACTGCAAAAATCACACAACCTACAAGCAAACATGAAGGCACATCAGACAACACGACGCATCGACCAGCATCCACAAGTGTCACCATCAAGGGCTTTAAACCCCCTAGTCCTGTACATAGGATCATAGGGTCAGAAATACCTTTATTTCTAGAAGAAAGAGGCTGAGTTCAGGCCCATAACAACATGTTGGAAGAAGCAGAATGCCAATGGAATTTGCAGCTAATTCTGGGATGGTCCAGCTAAAGAGCATGCAAAGCCTTTGGCTGAGGCAGTCAGGAAGCTCTGCCTGGAGAATGAGTTGGGTCTGAGTTGGATGGTGAGGTGGTGCTGTCAGCACGTTGAACCTTAGAGAATTAAAAAAGGTACAAATTAAGAAGTACTTAGAACTTACAGTTTTGAGGGTCTGGGAAACCTCACATGTGAAAAATAAAACAAACCTGTGCACAAGGCCTTCTTTTAGGTGTATTTTAGAGTTCCTTAAAGGAGTATGTTCCAATGGTCATCAAGAGCAAATATTGCTCCTGTAGGACCTACATATAATACTACTGGGTCAGGATCAATCTGAGAATGCTTCTTCTGTGGCAGCTATAAAATAGACAGAACGAAGATGGAAAGCTATTCATCCTCTGCAGTGGTAAGCAGGCTCCGTGATATTGCCAGTCCCTGAGACCATCATCTGTCTGACCCCACGTATACTCTCTGGCCCAACAGCATTGCCTCATCAACCCAGAATCTGACCCAGGCATTTTACATTGTCGCATGATTTGAGACAATCCACCAACCTGGAAAAGAGAAATGTTTTCCAACGGAGCATCAAATATTTTCCAGGTGGCCTGTTCTGCAGATTCAGCGTTATTGCAAAGGATTTGCCTTCCAGTCAAAAAATTGCTTGTGTACGAGTCTCAAAAGCAAATCAGTAAGTGGAAGGAGCAGGATAATGGAGGCAGTTATCGCTGAACAAAGTCATAGGTTTGGTTTGCATACATTCAGGTGGGAATGACTCTGACTTTGAAGAATGGCACATGTCATGGTACAGCCACAGAACAGAATGTAATTCAAACACGATGAAAAAAGAAAAGCCTCACTAGGTAGAAACTGAATAGCAAAACTCACTTCACTTCTCCTTAGCTCTGGTAAGCCACAAATATCAGTAGCTAGCAGGAAGAATTTCCTCGGCATCTACTTCTTGGGATAAATTGAGGTCTAAATCTAGACTAATGGGCCCAGAAGCTCCTGTTGGAGGAAAAAGAGAAGAGTAAAAGGGAAAAATTCAGCTGCGTTTAATCTGAACAGTGTATCCATCACTAAAAATGATACAAATCAGCTATTACTGCATCATGCAAAGGCAACTCCACTACCTGTGATCCTTCCTTTGCTTTCTAAACCTCTTTTCAGCCCAGCCTAATGAATTGTCAGAACTGTCAGACAGCTCCAAGGAATGACAAATGTCTATGATTTGCTGCTGCTACTTTGCTGAAAACACCTGATGTATATAGTCTTGAAATCCTCTGTTTTGTATTAAAGGCAAGGGTAAGCTGAAGGAATTAGTGTACACATAGAGTTACTTTCTTGCATTTTACATATATGTAGCCTAATGAGAAGAATATGATAAAAGAAAGTTCAGGTTGAATATTAAAGCACTCTTAAACCAGGAAATGACTCAAAGGAGGCAGAAGATGCAACCTCATCTGTGACCTATTTTGAACAGTTTACAATCCTGTATTTAGTTATATGATTTCATGTCACGTATAATGACCCAGCGTAAAACTTGCAGTGATTTATCTCCATATTTGTATGATGTTTTCTTAGTCAAAATTACAGATAATAAAACACAAAACATTTTAACTCCACAAAGAAATTATTTGACAGACAATAAGATGCATCAAATAATTAATCTGACAAATATCGGAGTTTGAGTTATACAGGCTCCAAACATTTATTAACTTGCAGCCAGATTCTGTGAACATTTGTCATTGACTTAAATGGGTCTAAGATTTCACTTCTTGACGAGTGACAGGCCCTGATGGGTATTTAGTCATTTCTGCTATACCAGATTGGCACTGTACTTAATACATTTGCTAATTCTGTCATAGAACTTACTCTCTATAACATTTCCCTGCACCTTCCCTAAAGAAACTCTTGTGAAGCTGTCCCTTCAATAACATAGAAAAAAATATAATTTTGGAAAACAGACTCTTGCCTAATTAGTCACTCGTCCAGGACTGCAATGCATTTAGAAAAGACTCCTTTGACTGGAGAATATTTTTTGCTGCTTTGCTGCTCGTTGGGTGATATTTTCACAACAGCTCCCAGGTAATCAGATTGTTTATGTCACTTTATGGGAAATGACCTGCATTATGTATCATTAGAGAAGAGATATACACAGCTGTCCTACTATCCTTGAAGGTAGCAGACTCTGGGAACCTGATTTGAGTAAGATTAGGAGTGTCACAAACTGGGTTCCTCAGCTGAAAGATTGGAGGCAAAGAACTGAGGTTGTGGAAAGCTGAACCAGCTGTGTCAGTGAACAAGGAACTAAGTAGATCTGATCATTCCTCTTACTATCACAGGGGGAGGTTTGCCGTTGTAGAGTGAGCTGCCTGGCGAGCCGGTCCAGATTCAAAAGGCTGCTAAAAGTAGGAACCTTAATGAGAACCACGAGGACATTTTGTCTTATTTCTTGTAGACCAACTCATTTCCACCTTGGGGGGAAAAAAAAATAAAATATGGTTTGTAGATCAAAAGACACTCCCAACCACTCTTCTCCAAATGTGCACAGTGATCTCCATGAATAGCAGAGCCAAGGGCGACGCTGCAAAGATCGGAAATAAGATTGAGTTAGGTCTCAATATTTTCTCAATTTTGTTAGTGCTTCAGGCTCTCTGCAAGTCAAGAGCATCAGCAAAACTTATTTCCTAATTAATCAAGCCTAGTCCAAAAACTGCGTACTTGCCTAGCCCTTGTAATTCTGAACAAAATGAGGGCTGGGAGAAACAACAACAAAAAAGGCCTATAAAATGTAAATTGATTAATTGGCTTACAGGAAAGACTGCAAAAGAGAAAGCCCCTGTGCTGTGTGTCTTACAGTAAAACACACTAGCACAGCTGCTGTGTTGGTGTAGCAGGTTTGTAGATGGTTCTACTTTGTCGTCTCTCCAGATATCATTGCAATGAACATGTTCCTCCTCAAACCACTCCTCTGAGTCTTCCCATTTTACAGACAGGGAACGGAGGCACGGAGAATACAGCTCAGGACCTCCAAGGCATCAGTTTGCTGGCACCTATTGAAATCAAGAGCAATCAAGAGTCTAAACAGAGGTTAAACACTAAATAACCTAGAGAATGTGATCTAAAAGGCTTTGCCCTCAGGGGTCAGTTGCAATCACCAAGGGGTGGAAAACAGGTCCCCCCATATTAAGTGATTGGTTAATACTGGCATCGTGCATCCTCTCTCTTATCAAGAGACATGGTTTTGGGCCAAAGTGTCTGAGTGAGTGAAGGCACTGGGTTATCATCACCCACTATGTCAAGTCAAAAGCACGTTGATGGGACTGAGGACCTTGCAGGGCATCTGTGCTAGTGGATAGCAGAGCGGGCCTGGTGCTTACACAGCAAGGAGCTCAGCTCCCAAAAAAGACACAGCAAAGGGCGGGAGGGAATGCTGAAATATGCTCTCTGTCCCATAGATGCACAGTAAATGAAGATGCGTATATCCAGACAGAAGGGATAACGAGAAATAAATGCCAAAGAGATTACTGGGTTCCTCTCTTAGATTAACTCCGGATTGACAGTGGCTGGGGTTTGGGAAACTCCTCTATGATTTAAGAATAAGAATTCCTCTCTAAGTGGCTTAAAACTCTCTGCTATATCATCACTTGCTGTTGTCAAATAAATAATCATGCGAAATCAGCTGCAGAGAAAAGTCTCCTGTAGAACGGAGTTCATGCATGACATATGATATATCTTTTCGAAGGGACAGATACATCTTTCTTACAGCCAGCATGCAGCTTCCTTCACTGCACCTTCCTTCCCATCCAAATCACCTCAAATAAATGTGAGTTCTGCAGTGTTCACAGTAATTCCTTCATTTTTAAACACATAATGGAAATGTATAACTAGTCCTCATAAAAATTTATATCTCAATTCGTCCCTTTAATTTATAACAGGCCCTCCAGGCAGTTATTATTCAAACATTAATAAAATGCCTATGGATCACCAAAAGCATCAATTTTCACATTCACCTCCCCTCCTATTTGTACATATATAAAGCCAGATTAGAGTTAATGCCACTTCTGTGTCTAACAACAATTATGCCTTTAATAAGATAGGAACAAATGATATATTATCTTAATCATGTTAGGAATTTGAGTTCTTTTCATGAAACAAAGTTGAATTTTTTATGCTCTTTGTGACAATTGTTACTTAACAGCCTATATGTTTAGATATTGCAGTTTATGCAAATGTTCATGTTCTATAAATTTTAGATTTATCTCCATTTATCATTCCAAATGTTCTAATACACAGACATTATGGTTTAACATGTGACTCCGCACACAGTCTAAAATATGATTAGGACACCTTTCATTTATTTATACCATAAAGAAGAATATGGTGGGGTTGAAATGCTTCCATAAAATCAGGTACTTTGCAGGGCTGCATTTTACTGTGCTAATGTAAATCCACTGAAGAATTTGATTTTTGATTTGCTAATAGTTGAATTTTAAAGGATTAAAGTTTATAAGGGAACCCTCCATTCTGTGCTCTAAAAGCAGTTGTCAGCTCATTGTATATCATACTGTAAAAACTCTTACTCATGAGAGTAATTATTGCTAATATGAGCTCTCCCATAGAGAGACAAGGAGACAACTTGCATGTGCAATGGGTTTTGGTTTGAAGCTCATTTAAGAGGAGCAATGATCATTAGGGCCGTAAAGATTTGTAGGGAAGAATTCCCTGGGATTTTTCATTTTTCTACTGGGAAATTTAAAGCCTCTTGAGTTTGGAGAAGAGAGAGGGAAAAGTGGATCCTAGGCCACAGTTTGATTCTGCCTAAATTGACACCAAATAAGCAACAGCACTTTATTTCATCTGAGAAGCTGGCCCTTTCCTTTGCATGGCAGTGGAAAAAAAAAATACCAAAAAAAAATAATTTAAAAAGCCCCAAACACCTAAAGCATCTGAGATCTAAAGGAGGTTCATTTTCTTTTTCGACTTCACTCATGGGAACTAGCAGTGATGTTTCAAACGGGTGCTAATCTAAGGGGAAATTACCAGGAATGGAGATGTCGTTATGGTTTCTTCACAGAGGTAAACACAGTGTATGGGCAGGGATTCAGTTCCACCACCTCGCCTGTGTTACAGAAGCTGCATTTGTAGCAGCATCGAAACTGGGCATTAACCGTGCAGGAAATCCATCTCCTTTAGAGAATTTGCAGGACTGATCTGGAAGGTTTTATAGTGGTGTCTCCCACCCCTGCCAGCGGGAAGTTCCCATTCATTCGCTGAGGTGCTCCCTCCACTTCCCGTGCAACGCAGAAAATGCTGATGAAGACTCAGGGAGGGACCAAAACTAAAGTGAGCCCCATTAAGACAGGAGCTGCCTTCCTGTGTGTTTCATTATTAATATTGAGTTCAATTACTCTGATTTCTTCTGCTGATGAATTAGTAGCACCAGAACCAGGTCCCTGGCTGATACCCATTTGTCTTTGCTTATAAGTGCTAATGTGATCCTGTTCCTTTAAAATCAAACTCCTGCTTCAGTCACTTTACATCTTTGCAACACTAACTGTCTTTTCACTAATTGGTTCTGTGTAAATGAAACAAGCTGAAAAACACTGTGGCACCAATAAATATTAATAAGTTATTGTTTGTTTTCTTTACCTTGCTTATGAATTCATACAAAGACAGTGCTAAGACATTAACTCCAGTCTATTAATTGCCACCTGATAATTGCCACCTGATACTTTTCTCCTGGATAATTAGGTACCCATTAGTTCTAATCAAGTAGTTACTTAATTATTGCAGTAATTAGTCTAATGGACTAGCAAATTGAAGCTTTATCACTTTTGGATACTTAATGTTCCTGACAGAGTACTTCACAAGTGTCAGGGTTCCTGATTCAGCAACCTGCCATCGATGAACCCCCTGCTGCCACTGCCACCCCACTCACACTGCTCCCCAGCCACTCGCAGCACAACTTGGATGTGTGGAGCCAGAGGCAACACAAATTTGAGTCCCTTTTCCTTCTCGTTCCCCTTTCCACCCCCGCCTATGCCTCCCCTCCTGTGCTCTTGCTGCTTGGCTCATTCCACGCCAGAAGAACTTTGTTGGGAAATTAAATAACATCTTGGCATGGAGATCACATGCATTCGGCTCTACAGCAGCGTGATTCAAAGAAAGGAGCTAATGTTGGCAGGTGTGGGAAGAAAAAAGCAACTGTGAGGGGAGAAATAATAATAAAGAGCATTCACAAATACTCATATAGAGCCAGGCTTGGAAGGAAAAGGAGCAAAGTCGACTGGTGGTAAATGAAAGCATGGCTTCAAGGTCTGGGACTAGTAATAGGTCTCTTTCCTCTCCAGACCAGAGGTGCAAATGTAACAGATTTTTGGTGAAGAAAAAATACGGAAAATCTTTTTTATTTGCCTACAGTCTCTGTAGCACAGTGTTGGTGGACAAGAGGCAATTGGCATTTCTCTGCCCCACAGTTTTATAATTAACATCATAAATAATTCTATGCCAATCCCACACTTCCACAATGCTCAATTCTGAAAGGGCACATGAAATGCCATCCTCACTCTTGTACTCTGTCCATGTACTAGTCCACGTGTTGTCCTTGCGCATTGTGATTTCTTCTGGGTACTAATGTGTTTGAGGTGGATACAACACACATAGACGTTTAGGAGCATTAAATGTGGATTTATCTCTCCCATTGATCATCTGATCCAGATTCTCTCAAGCCTCTTCATGTCAGATTTGTATCAGAATTGATCATCAAGCCCTTTGGCAAGTGTCATCTGCCCCAGGCGCAATGCGTAACAAATAAGTGCTCGTTGTACTTGGAAGGGGAAAAAAAGATTGATCCTGACCTAAAGAGGCTAATTCCATTCAATAATGCTTGACAACTTGCTAATGGTTAAAGTACTTCACATATGTGGTAAGATTATGTATTCTGAAATAGATGTATTTATCTTTCTTGATCTGATAACTCACATTTCCATTGCTGCTAACACTGCAGCACAGTCTCGGATCCTCTCAGGAGAAACAGACTCTGGAACATGCTGTGAGTGGGTCCTGCTGGAGGGTGCTGGGGTTCCAAGAGTCAGGTTCCTGGCTTTGCTTTTTATGATGGCAAGGTGCAGGCTGGTGGCAGTCAGGAGAGGTGAGTGTCATGCACCTGCATTTTGACCTACTGTAGAACTGGAACAAGGCCAAGTTGTGGGGCAGAGGTCTCTTATGTGTCAAAAGCTGTATAATTTAGGTTACCACACAGAGATAAGAGTCCCCTAACCTGCCATGTAATGCATATTCATAGGCCAAAATAAACCTCACACCCTAGCATCCTCAGAAACATTGGAATTTAATCTTCCTATTGAACTATCCTCAGTATGCTCATATTATCAGAGCCGAGAAGCCAACAGTTTTCTGGGGAAACATAAATTAATCAGTAATGCCATTTCTCCTGATACTTCTTACTGCATGAAAAGCACTGTCCTTTTTCAGCTACTTCGCATTCTTGCCCAAAACACAACTGACGGTGACAGACAGGTCACCAGCTCCCGAGTTTTCTGCCATAGCTCCACATGCATCCATCACAACCGGCTGCAAACACTCGTTTCCACTGAAGTTACTCTTTAGGTAACAGTCAATAAAACCTTATGCCGCTGCTGAAAAATCATACCACAAAACTGCTTAAACACCTGTGTGAGGCCACTGAGCAATAACAATCCCATGCACTGGAAGCAAAATTAAGCAAAGTGTACTTGGCCCATTAAGAAAACATATTACTTGAAATTACAGCGCCTCAGGATGCCTCGATCTTTCTCCTGCTGCTGGTTCCATAGGAGAGGGCTGCCAAACCTGTTCGGCGTGGGACCTACATCAACCTGAATTCAAGTGTCTGAAATCACTGTTTCTGTCGAAGGCTCCCAGTGTCAGAAATCTAGTACAGAAAGCTTTTGATGGCAAGAAACAATTACATCCTTGTCCATCAATAGCCATAAATTGTAACTGATACTAACAAGGAAGCAAAGCCACGCGAGGAAGGCAGAAAACCTTGGAAGACCAGTGGCTGCTGGACCCATTCGGCTCCTAATATCATACATGTGTCCCTCAGCTGGGAGAGGAGCAAACCCTGACAGCCTCATCCGATCCTCCCAAATACTAGCAAATTTGGTCCAGAGATGCTTCTCTGAGAACACTTACTAAACATGTGAGCTGGCACTCAGGGAAGTGGGCAGAGGGGCAGCAGGTTGGGGGGACCTGTCGAAGAGGGGTCTCACACACACCACGCCTGCACTGAGGCTAAAGAGAGACCTCTGTCTCCAGCGCTATCGATCCAGCACAAGCACTAAATTAATTTTAAGGATGCTGAGAGAGCGTAAACTGTGACAGATGTTAGTCATGTTGCTTAATGTACTACTTGAAGGTGTTCAGATGCTCTGCTGATGAGGGTGCAAATAAAATCAGCACAGACTAGAGTGAAACAGGCTAAGAAAGGAATTTTAGTTTTAAAAAGCTAAAAAGGCTTTTTTAGCTTGAGGGAGAGTAGATATCATAGAATCCACATCAACAGTTTTCCCTCTGGATTTGACTTTGAAACACTTGTACAATTCTTCAGAAACAGCACTGCAACAAGCAAATTAGAGGACAAACTGAGAATACCTTTGTCTTGGAGACCAGGAGAAACTTTCCAATGATTATCGAGAGATGCAAAACTCATTAAGGCTAGATTGCTCAAGAAGCTTATGATGGTGCTGCATGCAAAAGAAAACAAACAAAAAAAATCCCAACCCAAAATAAAACAAGAAACATGAATAAGCAAAACCCTTACCACCCTTTCTCCATTTCTCTCTACGCGCTTTCTAGCACTTCAGATAATAGGCTCGGTTGCAATCAATTTTAGCTTATAACAATTCAGCAGTTTAAGATCTCCATAATAGTTTAGACCACCGCTGTTCAATGTGTTGCAGAGCTTTCAGAAAAGCCTACACGTTGTGCCGGGAAAGGGTGTGAGTGCAAAGGGAAGGAAGAATCAGGGAGACAAGCTGCTTCCAATCTGTCTGTCCCAATCTAAGGTCTTTTTGTGGGGTATGGGTTATTATTGGGAAGATCTCAGCCTTCACCTCTATGAGGAGTTCTCTGAATGCTTCTTTCATGCTTTTTACCATTTTCTTGGTTTTGCACACATGGACCAAATGCCAGCCCACAGGATACAGGGGATAAGACAAGATCAAAGACAATATTTCAGCCTTCTGCCGCTGAACAAAGCAGAGTTGCTTGCCTACATGGGAAAGCTACTAGCAAAACATCTACAGGGTGACATCCAGAACACTACGTGGTTCCCTGTGAATGCTTCTGGCAGGCATCAAGCGCAAGATACCTTGCACAAAGGTATCAAAAGTTTTCCTGAAATGTTAGTGAGGTGTAGCTAATTCACAGTCAGCCTGGCCCTTGGTCCCATCTCCTGACTGACACAGGGAACCACATCCTGAATCCAGCATTGAGATGACCTCACGGTACAAGTGAAGAGGGAGGAGGACCAATCACTCTGAAGTTCAGGTGTACAGGTGGTCAAATCCCCACATTTAGGGATTTTTTGTTGTTGTTGTGGTTTGTGTTGGGTTTTTTTGTAGGTTTTTCTCAGCTGCCTGTCAGACTGGGTCATGATGAAACCCAACATCTTGCAGAGCCATAAAATGGAAAACAGGCAACTCATCAGAAAAGTAGCAGCTGTTTTACACCATCACAAAACAAAATCATCGTACACTAAAAACTAGATTTAGCAGTTTAAAAGAGCTGCTAACGCAAAATTAGCTGGAGACAACAGCGTGGTTTTGTAACTGACAGTGTTTCACTCAAACACCCTAATCCATGTAGAAACAACTTCTGAAACATTAAATGGCTGATGCTTTTGGAAAGGGGAAGCGCATTGAGACTTTCAATGGCTGTTTAAGGAGAACGTGCAGATTTATTACTTTTTTTTTTCTTTTGCAAATTTTAAATAAGCATTGTGTCAAAACTGCCACCTCTTAAATAACAATGATGCTGTAGTCCTCCTGACAGAGGGAGACACCAGCTTTTATTGGCAAGTCATTTGTATTTATTGCAGGCTGAAAGCCTGTAAAAAGGCTGTACAAAACTTTATCGGTGAATGAGATGGAATAAGAAGGCCTTGAGCACTTCGGATCATCAAATACTTCAATAACTGGATATAGCTGTTCATACAACCATAAATTCATACACATGGAGAGGATATAAAGACCCAATTGCCATACGAATGGACTTTCTGTTGCCTTCTGGAAACTCATATGCATATACAATCTGTGCTAGATACAGGTGCAATACAAGCTTTCCTTTGGCCCAGCTGTACTTCCCACTGAGGATAAAAATTTTCCTGTGTTGTAGGTACATCCTGCCCATAACCAACACAACTTCTGAGAGTTAGAAATTTGCCTGGCAAGAGATTCAGCTAATCACTTTACCACCAAAGGGTATGTGGCTTGGCCAGAGGCCTGTCACCTTGTAACAGTGAAAGAGTGAATCCTGAATGCATGGGGCTAGATTTAATTCGTTCATAGAGTTATTAATAAAAAAACTTGCTTTATTTTTTTTCCATGAAGCAGCTGCCCTACTTGGCTGAAGTGCTTCCATCTCTCCTGTAGTGGCAAGTCATCTGTGTGATCTGACCCTGCCTGTCTCAGGGGCTTCCACTAGCAGGTCCCATTAAACTGAGGAAGGAATTCACTGCCAGATACAGAGTAAAGGAGGAATAAAGTTTAAGCTCAGGTCTGGCTATTTGTTCTGTGCAGACAAGTTGTGGCCCTAAAGAAGTCTTTTGTCTCCTAACAGATTGTGGAAGTGGGAGCATAAGTGCCATGTTGTTTAAGGGTGTTTTTATTTAGATCCTACTTCCAAAAACTACATGAGAGTCTAGTTGCAATTCAAAGTTTGGAAAGTTACGGACTCTTACAGACAGTCTCTGATGGATCTGAATTTTTCAGCTAAGTAACATCTATGCTCTTGACCTGAGACCTAGATTTCACATTTCAGGAATTAAATGAGCGTCATTTTCTAAAAGACATTAGACCAAGGCTGGGCTATCCAAAGGATGGCTTCAGGATTTAGATGAAGATATTGTCATGCCAAGGAGACTTAAAACCCGACATATCTTGGCTCTGTTGAATAGCCAGATCTACTTTGTTATACTACATTGTGGCTTGTTATTTGCAGGAGGTAAAGGAGAAGTGGAGGTTGTTCTGGATGTAACATCTCTTCCAGGATTGTCTGCAGTAACAGGGTGTAAGTCTCAGTGACCCAGATGATCTGGCCTTGTCTTATATTACTCTGTTCCCAATTTATCCAAAGGCTGTGCCAAAAATCTGCCAAAATACAAAGGCAATATTTATGACCTCTGCTAAACTGTGAAGTCTCTGGGTCTGAGATACCTCAGATGTTTTGATTAGACTGAAGAAACTGAGCCTGAAAAAGAGAGGAGTGTGAAAGGAAATTAAACCTGTTCCCTACCTGCTGCTGAAAAGCTGGGGGGTGTGTCTGAGAGCTCATCATCCTTACACACGGAAGTCCTGATTTTCTTAGGAAGGTATTCAACCTGCTTTAAAAAAAGAAAAAAAAAAGCAAAAAACTGTGGTGGGTGCAAGGAGAAGAGCCTTCTCCTTGAAAGGGAGATATTCCGCCTCAAGAGATCGGAGCCTTCACCTTTCTCTTGAGGCAAACACCGAAATTCAGGTTGTGTCTCCCAGGTATATCCCAAAGTGGGGTCCTCCTAGGATCTGGCAGCCACTACAGCCACCCAGAAACACCACTGCTGCAAACCCGGAGGGGTGAACAGAGAACCTCACTGCGAGCAAGGTGCAGAGCCAGATGAGAGGTTGACTGATTTTGTTTCAGATCAGATGGATGGCTCTAAATGACCTGTAAAGACACTCCCCGAGCCCTGAGCGACCACATTAAGAGCCAAGACACCACTAGCACTTCTGAAGTAGTTATTAGTGACTGAAGTAGCACTTGTCAACTGTGACTTCAGTTTCAAGTAATAGTTTAACAGCATCAACTTGAAGAAAGGTTACATCTCACCGTGTCTGGTGTGCTGCTGACACTTAAAGGAAATAATTGGTAGACTTAGAGCAGGGGCAGACACCAGTGGTAGAACAGGAGAGGAGGTTGGGTACTCGCAACAAAACTTCAACAATACTATGTGAAACAAGAGCCAGGAATCTATCCTAAGCCCTGGCACAAAAAGCGGGAGGAAGCTGTAACCCAACCTGCAGGCTGAGATCTGCTCTCCCCACCACGAGCTGTGCTGCTGTGACATTTAAAGGCTCATCTACAGTTGCATTTTGCAGCCTTATCCTAACAAGAGGACAAAAACACATTGCCCCTTGCAATTCTTGGCCAGCTTTTCGGAAAGCACGTGTAATGCAATCTCCAGATGACTTTTGGCTTCAGGACAGCAAAGCCCAAGAGAAAGTAAACGTGTGTGCTGTGGACAAGAACACAGGAAATCATCTGGAATGAAGTGCACAGTCTCATTTTACTTGTATTTTGGCTGTGTGATACCAAAATAGAGGAATTATCATGCAAATGCAGCAGTCCTTTGGCTGTCATCACCTTCCAATTAGCTGCATTTGATTTTGGTGGGCGCTGATGGATTGTGTCAGCAGGTGAGGCAGGATGTCTGAAAGGTGCTCTGGCTGCCACGGGCAGGAGCAGGCTGCGCGTGTGCATGCTTTTCCCCTGTGCTGGTTGCTGGAATGATGCTAGTATGCCAAAAATAAAAGAACTGCTGTCACTCACTGGCCACGGGAACCAATTCTGATCTCTGCAGTCCTACTTTTCTGCAGACATCAGTGTAAAGGCCAGAGCAGCTGAAGTCAGTGTCCTGGTTGAGCTAAACAGAACCAGTCCTGTTCAGTGATTTTTCACTTCTCAGCTCAGTCTTTTCTTAGAGGCTGCGCTTCCTGAAGTTGGCAGCCACTAAACACAGACAAATCAGGTAGACCAATCCACCAGTTATCAATGTTCAGACATGGATGTCTCAAACACAGAGCTTGCAGGAGTGTTTCTGGTTACTGTCCCATTCTGTTCCCCTACTGCCACTTCAAAACTCATTTTCTAATTTATATTATTTGTTACCAGCACCCCATGAGGCATCACACAGTTCTCTTCACAGAGGTTTTTGGAAGCATCTATGCTTGGTGCTGTAAAAATATAAAATCTTGTTCTCATCCCAGGAAATGCACCAGCACAACCAAAGGAAGAGAAAGTGACAGAAAAAGCAGATGAAATAGTGTAGTAACCTGCACCAGTAGCATCCAGAGAAGGAGAGCTTTGCAAAGATACTTCTTGCTCTCATGAAGAGGCAGTAAGTATGTTCTTACAAGCCAGCTTGAGAGACTGAACAGGGCTGTGGCTTCTTGGGTGCCCTTAAGACCTGCTCCCGACAGTGACCAGCCATGTTTCAGCGGTCCAAGCTGCAGCAGTACCATTTGAGTGGGTCAGAAGAATCTTCGAAGAATAGCTTGTATTTATTGAAACAGAAGAACTATCCCTTCCAGGGAAGGGAAGCTAAGACATCAGCAACTTGGTCACACCAATAAGCTAGAGAAATTATGTTTACAGAGCAGTCTGGGAAGACAGGCATGTGATCTAATTTGAACAGAAAAAAAGGATGTTTCCACAGATAAAATGCAAGTCATTTGGAGCTTCTGTAAGAGTTTCAGTTGTGTGGAGGACCACAGAGGTCAGGATCTTTTCTGTTTGTTATAAATTTCAGAAATGCATACACACGTTCTGTATGTAATAAATTAGAGGAAGGTGAGCAAGTTAAATAAATTGCTTATATTAGAAGTCTTAGTAACTCTAAGTGTGGTCCCCCAGTCATGATAGAATAAAGGAGATACAAAAAGACAGGATTTTGTGGAGTAGAAATTAGAAATTCATGGTCAGCTTAAGATGATAGCTCACCATAAGTCAGTAAATGTCAAAGGCACTTCATGAAATTTTACTTCTGGACAGAAGAAAACAAATCTAGAGTAGGCTTGTGAGTCATTGTCATAGCAGTGATACTTGAGTTTGTATATGCAGATAAGAGTGCCAAGAGAAATGTGTGAAAACAAATGAGGAGGAGATTAAGAAATGTTGTCTGTGAAGGCAACACAAAATTGAGAGGTGGGGAGATGAGGAGCCTTCAGTCAACAAGAACAGCATCAGTAGAGGACTGAGTCAGAAGAACAGATTGCAAAAAGCAAGCAATAATGCTGAAAACTACTTATAGGTCAAGAGGCTAGGCCTGGCATATTGTTGTCACATTTTGCCCAAAAAGATATAGAAAAGTTTTACTGAGAGCTATTTCAGCGGGATGTAAGGTTGGGTACGCAGGACAGAGAAGGTAGAGAAAGCACATTTAGCAGGAGACACAAATAGACAAAGAGAAATGCTTGCAAATGGAAGGAATAAAGCATTGTATTATGAGAGCTAAGGAACAGAGAACAGGGAAAAGTTCAACAGTATGAAAAAGAAATGAGAGGGGAAAATAAAGATCAATAGATGAAATTAGACTTCTGGGTTATAAGGGTAAGAAAAGAAAAAGAATGTTTGTGACTATGATGGGAGAGGGAGGAAAAAGGGAAAACCACCTGATTCAATTTTCTCTTTGGAGAAATCAGCAACAGCCTGTACAGTACTATAAACAAACACAAAAAGGGGAAAGTTGAGGAAGAAGTGAAAATACAGCTGGAAGAGCTAGGGACAAAGGGCTGGAAGAGAGAAAGAGGTAGGGCATCACTAGCAGAGAGAAGACAAATGACTGAGATGTGGAGGAGAAAGTAAAGCTGAAGTGGACCAGACAACTGTACCAACACAGGAGCAGAATGGGACAGCTCTGGGGAGCAAATAGATTCCAGCTCCAGTCTGACCTGCAAAGAGGTCATTGAATTTTTTCTAAGAGCAAGGGATAATGAGAGAAGAATTTAAGCTACTATAAATAACAACGGACTATTTAACTGTAGCAATAATGCCGGTGGTACTCTGAGCTATATATTGTCTGGTTTTGCTGGGGTTAGTTATCTTAAAAGAGAGCATGCCAGAGAAGCTTAAAAGGACACTGCCACCTTTGGCATTGTCAAGGTTTAAGGCTGGGCCAGTCCCTAAACTCTGACAAACGCTCCCTGTGATTCCTACCCCAGCACCCTCCCAGGGCAGGATCACAGGGGAACCAGGGAGAGAGATCGTGAGGCTGAAAAGAACTTGAACCAGCTTAATGGAGAAGAAAAAAATAACACTAACAATAACAATGAGGATGTTAAACTATATACAGATGTTAAACAAGTATACACTCAAAGATACCAGAGAATATGTTAATATGGAACCCACTCCACCCAGATGGATGGAGTCCCAAGCACAAAAACGTCCTAGACTGGACTCAGCAGCAGAGAGGAGTGTTT
>NW_009710558.1:0-4016 GCF_000703405.1 Apaloderma vittatum | reverse complement strand
GGAACTTTTTGCTTGTAGTTGTAAGACGTGGGCACCATCAGGGCGCTGTCTGTCTTCTCTTTAGCATTACTGCTGGAGGTGTAATGGATGTTAACACCGCCCTGCAAGAAGTGCTGAAGACCGCACTGATCCATGATGGCCTAGCCCGTGGTATCCGGGAAGCAGCCAAAGCCTTGGACAAGTAAGTGTTATTTTTCTGTTTTATCTATGGTAAATAGCAAAACATATGTTAAACACGTGGAGCAGTTACTTTGTTCAGATATTTAGGTGGAGCTTTTGCAATACCATGTTTTTCTCCTAGTGAGTTTTCTCTTTTGTTTTCTCTGTTTTGAGGTCTTTAACTGGGATCTTGATATACAGATGCTAAACATCGTGATTCAAGAATAATAGCATCTAGTTTTCATGTGGATTGATTTTGTGAAGAAAATCGAGTTGTACTTGAAGTATGTAGCTCTGGAAATCTAGGGCTTAAGAATCTTTTGTTTTCAGTAGTGAAACTCTTCTCAAAGCTTCCTAGGATTTTAATTGGAAGTGTTAGTAGTCTGTCAGACTGAGCCCGGAAGAGTTGATTTAGTTTTTTTGAAGAATATTTGAAATTTGTAGCTTGTCTTTACCTTTTTTTGCTAGCTTCAACTTTCTGTGTGTTGCAGCTGTAAATAATTGCCTTGGTAGAGTATCAGTACAAAAGTAAACTTGTCATATATGTGCCATCTGTGGTAATTGGTTATGATTTCTTGGTAGGGTGAGGTACTGTACATATGTACATATACACACCTCTCTGTGTGTCTGTATGTAGGCACGTTCTTGGAAGAATAGACAGTTTTCAAGTGTAATGCTACAGTGTTTGGGTGATGACTTACCAGTTTGTCGGATACCCCTTCACTCCTCATGAGTGAGAACAGCAGTCTGACAAACCTGTATGCAAAAAGCTATTTTGACATGATACTAACTAGTGGAAGAGAGATACAGGTTAGGTAGACTGACAGCTAGTTTGTAAGAGTTGTTTTGAGTTCAGCTACAACTTATATATGCTGTGTGTTAAGAGGATAATGTAAGTACAAGGCTTATATATTTGTGTGTGACAGTTCTTGCTTGGAAATGTGTTTTTCTGAACTTTGGTAAACTGATGATGAAGGCCGAGAAAACTGACTTACTTGCAGTGGTCGCATTACATTAGGTTAAGCATAGAAGACCTACACAGCTCTCTCTGTTATCAGGTATCCCTGTGGTATTCTTAACATTGTACCACTGTATACAAAGATCCTAATTAGAATTGAGGCCCTGTCATAACAGCTTCTTTGAACGTAAGTAGAAAAGATTGTTCTGAAGAGCTTTTAACAACTTCACATAGAAATTCAAGCTTTTAATAATTACACTTTTGATGTTAAATTACTGCAATCTATGGTAAATAAGAAAAAGTAACTTGTAACTTGGTTGCTTTTTAATAGTGACACCAGTTCTCTGTGGGACCTGGTGTTTATCTGGTAATTACCCCTTTTCCTAACAGCTGAGAATTCATTTAGTGGGATTTTTAAAAGCTTCCAAAAGTGGGGACAGAATCTAGTAATAAAGCTACCAGCGTATGAGTAGTTTGTTATGTATATGAAAACATAAATATTAGTTCATATCAAAAGTATATTTAGTATTTCAAAAGCATGTGGTGTCTCAAAACAAAAAAAAATAAACTTGGGAAGTGATTGTCTAGAAATGCATGTACTGAATTTTGTTCTTCGCTGTTTCAATAAAAAAAAAAAAATTAAACAGTGTCTGAAGTTATATTTGCCAATTTTCATTCCTTTTAGACGCCAAGCCCATCTTTGCGTTCTGGCTTCAAATTGTGATGAACCCACATATGTAAAATTAGTTGAAGCGCTTTGTGCAGAACATCAGATCAACTTAATAAAGGTGAGTGCCAGAACTTCAGATGTATGTGTGGAACAGTTGCCTTGCTTGGAGAATAAGCTGCTTGTTTCAGCATGTAGAGAGCTGAACCTTTGAAATGCTACGCTGTAATTCTGCATATGGCTTACTTAAGCAGAATTTCTCGTATCAGCAGATACTTAGTTCTGTATGACTGTCATAGAAGCAGTACCAAAACTGTCTAAATGGCAAAGGATGTGTATCGGGTATTTTAGAAAGTTAAAACGAATGTTTTGTGTTCTGTATAATAAGAATAGGATTAATGCTGCAAGTAGTGGAGTGTGGGAGGAGTCTCAGCATGACTTTTTCTTGGCGTTAAAACACGAGCTGTACGATGATGATACTTGGCTCCCTCTACTGATAGTTGTGAGGAAAGCAGCCATCCGTTACCCAATACTTCTGAGAGTACAGCAGCTTTTTTGCTGAACACAATTGTGTTAGAAATGACGAGTTCTAATGTGATACATTATTTTACACAGGTTGATGACAACAAGAAACTGGGTGAATGGGTAGGTCTCTGCAAGATCGACAGAGAAGGAAAACCTCGCAAAGTGGTGGGCTGCAGTTGTGTGGTTGTCAAAGTAAGATGATGCTAATTACAGCTCATTTCTTAACTTGTGAAAATAAGATAAGGTTCCTTTAGATAAAGGAGTGTTAAATAGAGCTCTTGGGTTATTTCTTCTTAAACAGTTGCTCTCCATTGTCGACAATTAAAACAGACTGCTTCCCTGTTATATAATCCCTTTTATGCTTATTTAAAATACTTTTATTGATTTTGTGAGGTAATGGTTATACTTACTGTAGCTGTACTCACTTGCCAGTAAGCATTAAAGGAAAGACATTTTAACTAGGAGAGATGAAGTTCTGCTTCAGGAAAAATGCCAGTTCAATGTGTCTGCTCAACTTTAAAATGTTTTGCAGATAATATTTTAAAGTGACACTGGTAAAGTAAAGCCACAGTACGAGCCTTGAAGACTTTGTTGTCTTTGAGGTCCCAGGAGTTGGCTACATCTTCACAAAAAAGGACTAATGCTTTCTGCATGCGTCTTCATGCTTTTGCTGCTGTTTGGCTTGCTTCAAGCAGAAATAAATCTGTCTGGATCCATGTCAATGGGTATTACACTAGAATGAAACAGAATTAGTCCTTTAATAATGTAGTCCCTTAGAGAATGAAGGGAGCGCAGCTGGTGGATTCCTTCAGGTTTCTTATGTGCAATTTTTGGGAATGTCTTGAGAACAAATGTCAATCTCAGTTGTCCTTTTAAAAATAGGTTGTAAAATTTAGAATTGTCTGTATGTTATTAATGGGTTATCTTCTGTTGCAGGACTATGGCAAAGAATCTCAGGCCAAAGATGTCATCGAAGAGTACTTCAAGTGCAAGAAATGAATGGAAAATAAATTTCAAACTTGAGTTGTGTGTGTGATTAATGTGTGGGAATCTGTGGAATAATAGTTCAAGTTGCAAAGGGTAATATTGGAAGATGAAAGGAATTTGCAGGTCATGGTGTACATTTTTAATAATGTTAACCATCTGCTTGACTAAAAAGATAATGGGATTCCTTGTGAGAGGCTGCTTCTGTTTCCTCTGCAGAGGTTGCCAACTTGGGAAACTTTACACAGTGGCCCAGTTCCAGAAAATGCTGACAGTTGACTGCTACCTTTGCTTGGCAGTGCTGAGGCCTGTACTTCTGCAGGGATTCCAAGTAACTTGTTAGGGAACTCTGAAGTACTGCTGCATCTGTGATGAAAATTTGGCTCCCTCTTCTGAAACAAATGACGAGAACAGCCATAACCGTTACCCAAATCTTCTGAGATGTCGCAGGAATTTTTGAAAGGCAATTATAATTTATTCAGGGAACTTGGCACAAGAAAGCTTTTGTTTCTTTCCCTCTCTTCCCTGCCCCTCTGCATTCTGAAACAAATTGTGACTGGAATTAGCTTCTTAAAAGTGTCATCTTGTACTTCTAGATCTGATTCTGTAGGAGTTCTTGGTAATTAAAGCAGCTAGGTGGTCAAGATCTTGAACAACTCTGGTTTTCATGCTGTCACGGCTTTCTGGTAGCCAGATGTGGGTGGCTTAGATTTTTGAGAGGTT
>NW_009710557.1:7988-13050 GCF_000703405.1 Apaloderma vittatum | reverse complement strand
GATGTTGGGTGAAGCCTCATTTGCATCTGCTGGGGGAAACCACTAGGCCCCGCCCACCTCCACCAACCAATAGGACAAGGCGAGGCTTGGCAACCAGGCTCCCCATTGGAGGAGGCCTCACCTGGCACCTCCAGGCGCATCTCACACCTCCCCGCCTGGGCCTGCCTCTGCCAGGCCATGGTGGCCATGGTGGAGCTGGGGCTCCTGGAGAGCAGGGCGAGGAGCCCTGGGAGGCCCTGGCCAGGGGAGCCCCACCAGGCGCCCCACAGGGGACACGCTCTGGGGACATGACGCTGACACCTAGGTGGCTTGTCAGTCTGTCCCTGGAGCTGTGGCTGCCGTGCTGAAGAGCGCCCCTCAAGGACCGTGGCAACTCAATGGGTGGCTTCCTCACGGCCAAGATGTCCTGGTGTGGCTCTGTGGCCGGCGCAGGCAGGAGGCGCGTAGGGCCACACTGGATTCCAGCTTTGGCACGCCAGGGCCTACTCCTGCCATCTCTGCCATCTTCCTGGGGCACCCTTTAGTCTTCTCCTTCCCCACAAGGTGGTCCTGGCTATGCTCAGACCATCTCCAAAGGGTTCCCAAGCCAATTCAACTACCATTTCTTCAAGCATGAATGAAATTTTTACCACATGGATGCCATTGGCCTTGGGAACCCCGTGATTTCGGTGTTTAGTCTACATGTAGCTGACACGCAGGTCAACGTCTTGGCCAACGCCCATCGAAGGCCACTGCAGTAGACTGACTGGTATCTTCTCAAAAGGTAATACTGATAAAATCGTTACGTTGGCAGAAAATTATTCTGGTTTTCACAGTAGTGACCACAAAAATTACTTACCTTTGTAGTCAACACTCTAATAAGTACATCGAAACATCATTATTTCTAAGTTTTTTTGAGATGATAACATCCCATTATTAAAAATGTGCCTGACGGAAGTTCATTAGCCATGTTCTTCCTGCGCTGTTGTATGTGCAGTAAGGGCGTAGCTAAGTCAAGACCCAAAACCGTCAACGGAAAAAAAGGGCACCCATCTGTGAAATCACGTCATCGTAGAATCACAGGATGGTTTGAGTTGGAAGGAACCTTCAAGATCATCTTGTTTCAAGCTCCTGCCATGGGCAGGGACATCTCCTGCTAGACCGGGTTGCTCCAAGCCCTATCTATTGATTATCTAAGGTTATCTAAGGTTAAAAGGGAGGAGCAACGTTACGTATTTGTTTTTCCCATAAGTCAACACCACTTTCAAAACATAAAAATACAGTGGGTTTGAGGCCAACAGAGCAAAGAGAAGGAAAGTTGCATTCTTGGACAGTTCATCTCTGGAGGAAGTGACAGCAAGAGGAAGAGCGCGCTTTGGCACCTCATGAGCCCCATCTTCTTTCCACAGCTTCAGCTCCTTCCCATTAGCTCCCTCCAAGCCGAAGAGCAGAGGCAATGAGTATCTACTGGAGGGTGTGCAGCCAACAGCTGGGTTGGCAGAAAGGTCTCCTCAGAGTCCATAGAGAAGTCCGGAGAATTAACTTCTACAGCTGCCTTCCAGGTTCTGGAGTGAGAACCCAAACCAGTGCTGACCGAGATGACCATGACTGAGGAGAAACAGAAGACCTGGGAAGAGTTTCCAAAGGAGCCACATGTCAGTCTGCCACCTCATTCTTCTGCTCCCTGCAGGAGACGTTCTCTGATCCATCCTTCCTCAGCAACATTATCCTACGGCTACAAGTCCTACATTTCATTTAAGTCCAACCAAAATAGCAGGATATCTGCTCAGGGTTTGGTGATGCAAGCTGGCATAGCCCATTCCCTTAAGTCAACCCCAAACTCCAGGGAGGTCTAGAAACCTCTAGAAACCTCCTGTGAGGTCTAGGTTCTTTCACTGATTGTGACAGATTTTCAGGCAAGAATCTATCAAGAAGGAAGGAGCTTCTTCTCTAGAAGAAGAAAAGGAAGCCAAGAAACAAAGCACAAAGGAAAGGCAAGGCACAAGGCCAGGCAAGTAGAAGTTCTGCAAGAAAAATAACCATATTCCAAAAATCTGGTCATTTTTACAGCTCAAAGCTGCAAGTTCCTGTTGAACTATGTGACTTATTTGGCTAAAAGAAAGATGCATCTTAAAAATCCAGACCATGTTGTGAAAAACAATTAATCTTGCAAAAAAACTAAGAAGTAAAAGTAACCAGAAAAGAACGAGGGATCTTTCCAAGTCCATTCACTAATTAGTATCTCAGGCACTGATTCATACTCAGAATTAATCAAATGAATTTTAGAAAGAATCTTGTATTTCTGAATTTTAAATATTATCAGTAAATTTTCTCATTAGAAGTACTTTAGCCAAATTTGAGGGAAAAAAAGTATGTCCGCAAAGATTAAATATAGCTGGTCAGAAAAAAATTTAATCATAAAATGTGTGCAGTCATGCAGGAAATCCATCCCTCTGTAGGTGCCAAATACTTGTACTTCGAGATTTCCATTGGCAAAGACAATTAAATATGTCATATTTAATGTCATTAAATATGGTGCTATGGGTGTTCATAGCCAACCTCAGAAAGTTCTGGAGTTCTTCTTTAAAAACATAATTTAATATTTATAGGGTTGAAACTCCTTTGCCCTCTGCACAAGAGAACAGACATTTAAATTTGCAGTTATAGTGCGTTTTTAGCTCTTTAACACTCTGAGCAATCCCTCCTCTTTTTATGGATTCAGAAGTTCGGTGAGATATTGCCGGGAAAATTAGAAGTTCAGTGAGATATCGCTGGGAAAACGAAGTCCAACACAAAGCGTGAGGGGTGCACACGTCAGTTGACAGTACAGCAAAGAGATAACTTTCTGGTGGCTGGGCAGGACAAGAAATAATCTGGGTTCTAAAAAAGAACCAGTTGTTTCTGTCAATGCATCAAGGCAAATTCTGAGTAATTTAGGTGCACACAATTCCTTTTCTTCAAGTTCTAAGTAGCACAGGAAAAGAAGACGGGCAAAGAGGCTGATTTAGATGACACTCTAAGAGTGCCTCATCAAGATTAGGGTCTTCATGGTATCTCATCCTGGCGGCTTGGCCAGAGCGGTCCAAATGAAGGTTGCTGGAATCTTGGGAAAATTGTAAAGGTCACAGACAGTAGCAGATTCAAAAAACTGTTCAAGAAAGGTGGAAAAAATGGGAGATTGTTGTCAAGTTGGGCTTAATCCGGTTGAACAGACTCGACTGGATCCAGCGCCAGCGAAGGAGGAGCGGCACGGCGATGCTTAGGAAGCATGTGCTCCTTCAAAGCACAGCACCTGGGGGTGCCTAGTTTGGAACGTGTTTTTAAATAACAGGAATGTGTTTGGAGCTGCTCATCTGAAAGCCCTCCAGACACAACATTTGTTCAGCCTCCTCACGCATCTCAAGAGTTCTCATCCTACCCGGCTGCTTCGGAACTTCTCCTTGAAGGAGCTACGCTTCACATCGAGCTGGCAGACTCTGGATTTATTTCTAAATTCAATCCAACTATCCAAGCTGGGCAACCATAACCATTTCTAAAGGAGAAAATGAAGCAGCAATCCCTCATTCCAGATCGTCTTCCATGATGGGTGACCTAAGGGTGGAGAATTGCCGACTGGCTGGTCAGTCAGGATTTTGTGAACAGCAAACAGGCCGTCACCTTCAAAATGGAAGGAAGTTTATGTGCTGAAGGAAGAAACGCTCTCATCAGAAAGTACTTGCCAATGCCTAGGATGGGACATGGTCACCCATTCAATCCCTTCTACTAGTGCAGGGCTGGGAAGAAATGTCACCGAAGATTTACCTCAGCATGTGCTGGAAGGGAAA
Source organism: Apaloderma vittatum (assembly GCF_000703405.1). Classification (NCBI taxonomy): domain Eukaryota; kingdom Metazoa; phylum Chordata; class Aves; order Trogoniformes; family Trogonidae; genus Apaloderma; species Apaloderma vittatum. The sequence goes on along the minus strand of NW_009710557.1, from coordinate 9,247 downwards.
GAAAGAGGAAGAAGAGTCAAATTGGATTGAACAAAATACAAGATTAGAGTTGGAAGGGACCTACAACAACCTCCATCTTTGGGTTTTGAGGATAGCCATTAAAGGCTGGCTTGATTGCTGCTCAGGAAAAATGACATGGTCTCCAACCAAGGAGTTGGGCCAGGCAGACTTACTGTGTGACTCCTCATTTAGCAAGTATTTAAACACTGGGGTGACTGAACACCACAGCAAGTTGCTGAAAGAGGTTCTGGAGTCTTCTCCTTTGGAGATATATGAAGCCCGACTGGACACGGCCCTGAGCAGTCTGCTGTAGCTGACCTTGCTCTGAGCAGGAAGGTTGGATTAGACAGCCCATGAAGTCCCTTCCCACCTCAGCTGCGCTCTGATTTTGTGGTTGCCACTGCAGCTTGTCATCAGGCCAATGGAAAAACTCAAGCTCCGTTGTACCACGTTTTCTTTGTCACGAGCCACCCTGTGTTCCCAGGAGACTCTTTTTGGTCTAATTGCAGCCAAAGATGTATCAAGCAGTAGCAGCTCCTCCTTCCTCGCTTCTTGTTTGAAGCCTCTCCTCAGAACCAGGTGATGATTTTCAATCCCAAGGCGGCAACATCAATAATGTCAGTAAGCTCTTGCGAACCGCAGCGGCGGAGCACTGCAAAATCCGGAACCAGCAGAAATAGAGAAGCTTCCTTCTCCTGAGACACACACTGGTGGAGACACGGACTTCCTGGTCTAGCACTGAAGGAGGCACCTGGCACCCTTGAAACCTTCATGTAAGAATAAACGCTAACTTCTGGCTTTAGCGCAGGAGCCAGGAACAGACACGTGTTGCTCCATTTGGAAAGCACCGATAACAAAACGTTTATAAATCTTGCAACTGCAGATGGGTCAACAAAAAGCTACAAACATCGCCTGAACCTGCAAGATGAAATAATCATGGCTTGAAATGATGCCAGGTTGTCGCAGGTAACCTGTGGGAAACCAGCCACAGAACTTTTCTCCTTCACAAGATGCCACAGATCTCCACACACCTGCTGTAGCACTGCCATTTTACTATGCCCATTCCTATAGCCTTGTTTTCTCTCTCTTGCTTCCCTGACCCAGTCCTGGGAGTAATTAACTAGAATTAACTACAAATGTTCTCCAGTAGAATTTGTTTTCCAGTAAGTTTGAGCAAAGTCCACCAGGTAAAGTGGACTTCATAGAATCACAGAATGGTCAGGGTTGGAAGGGACCTTAAAGATCATCCAGTTCCAACC
>NW_009710557.1:0-7746 GCF_000703405.1 Apaloderma vittatum | reverse complement strand
CCCCCTTGAGATCCTGGAAGCCACAATAAGGTCTCCTCGGAGCCTTCTTTTCTGCAGAGTGAACAGCTCCAACTCTCTCAGTCTGTCTGCACAGGAGAGGTGCTCCAGCCCTCTGAGCATCCTCGTGGCCCTTCTCTGGACACGCTCCAGCACGTCCAGATCCTTCTTGTAGTAGGGGCTCCAGGACTGGTCACAGCACTCCAGGTGGGGCCTCACGAGAGTGGAGCAGAGGGGGAGAATCCCCTCCCTCGCCCTGCTGGCCACGCATCTTGTGATGGGACTTCCCAAAGAACATACTACTAAAAAAGGGTCAGAAGTAATTACCGCAACAGACAAACATTTTTGCATTTTGATGAGCATGACGGGTCTTTCACCACAGCGGATTTTAAAGCCCAAATGAGTGCAGTGCAGCCGTGTGCCATCTACAAGGATTGAATTCAAGAAAAACACGCACCCAACTTGTTATTCCTAGGTTAATGAAGATTTTTTTCGAGGTAGAGTAAGGACAGTCCCACATTTTATCCAGCAGAAACTAAGGATGGAGACATTAGCATTCTATGGATTCATTTAGCGACTACTAATTAACAGGTTCCTGTAGTTCATTCAAAAAGTTAAGAGCTTTGTTGCCAAGTTGTGACAGAGCTTGTGGCTCTGACTGACCATGAGAACTGCACAGGAACAGTTTCCGACGCAATAAATACCTTCAGTCACTGGAAAACAAACTAAAGCGCTTACCTCCAAAGCGCATCCGTCCCATGGAATTTAGGAAGAACTCCTGGAGAGCTCCAGCAAGGCACAATGAAATTCGTGGGATCGTCCACCTGCTTCTAGGGAGGCAAGTACCAATGTGAGCTACAGCTTCAGCACGTGACCCAGTGAGAGGGATGCGGGCATTTAAGACATCCTGACCCTTATTCAGCACAAGCTCTGAACAGCTTAGAGCAATATCCTACGGATATCCATAGCTCCATGTTCTTACGGGCAGTCTGCCTCCGGAATTCGCTTCAAGGGGATTATTAAATGACCTACAGTGAAGGTCAGTGCTCACTGCTGACCTCAACTCCTCTATTCAACCAAAAACCCCTTTATTTTTTATATGCTGGAGCTTATACTCACTGTATTCTGCATATTTTTGAAAAACTAGAGCAGCACAATGTACTGCAACCTCCCCTGAGTTGTCTTTATTTCCCCATTGACTAACAAATGTTCCTTATAACTTACTTTGAAACTTTGGCCCTTCTGACTTTATACACTCACACTCTAAATTTTTTACTTGCCTTGAGCCAGAAAGCTTTATTCTACTTATAAGATTCCCCACATGCGCTTCTAAATCTCAGGCAGTTCCTGGGGCATTCTTCCCTGCTGCTTTTTCTCTGCCTTTTTGAGTTTTAAATACATTTTTTCAGGGACAGTCAATGCTTTTTAGCCAATGGATGAGCAGTTCTCCATCCTTTTCTGGTTGCAGTTTCCCATCCTTTTCTGGTTGAAGTCCCCTTTGCTCAACTGTAAATTTCTGAATATGAAAATAAATATAATTATTTTCTTCCAGGGTTGTAGCTTTATTTCATCACAGAAGCCATAGTTTTTTTGGAAATAATCAACAGGACTGCAAGCAGCTTTAACTCGGTGCTGCACTGTGTGTATTGTGTCACTGCGAAACTGCTCTCTGGTTGCAAGTCCCAGAACTGCAGCAGCTTGAAGGCTGCTGAAGAGAACGTCACAAACAGCATTTTTGGTTCTCTTACAAACCTCGCACTAGGGAACCTCCCCAAGCGTGGCAAACCTAGTAGCTTGAAAGAGGAAGTGGTGAACAGGCTGTACAAAACTAATCTTTCCATATTGACGGCAGTCTATTTTTTGTGTGCTATTGGCAGCCTCCATGTTAAAGCGAGCGGCTTTTTCACTTCATTTCAGTTTTATCAGTAGTCTGACTTAGAGTTTTGCCATCATCTGCCTCCAATTCTTTTACCTCTTCCTGTAATTCATCCTCCAGCTCATAGTCCGAGACTGATTCAGTGTTATCATCCCAGTGATCGGCTTCGTATCTATCCAGTAAGTATTTCTGTGGTGTAATGTCATCGTCAGGAGGATCCTTTGCTTTTTTCTTTTTCACTTTCTTCCGAATCTTGGAAAGCTGCTGCTCCTGCTCTTCCGTCCAGGCGATGCTTTCTGCATCTCTTGACACTTTCAGTCTTTTGTAGTCCATTATCTGCTTATTCAGCAGCTCGTGATCGATACCAAAAAGGTTAGACCGCATGGGTGAATCTGAAGACTGAGCTGCCAGCTCGCTGTGGAAAGGAAAACAAATATTGAGAGTTTTTTTCCCCTCGTGCATATTTAAAGGGGCAATCCTAATTGTAAGCCAGAAATAGACTGGAGTTTTCAGTCTGACTTTACTAAGAGACTGTGTTCAGCACTGCGCTCCCTGTCTTAAGAAGAAGACACCACTGTATTGCATGTCCAAGGACGGGCGGCGTGTAACCAGAAAAAAGGGGGTCAATAGGGGAGGACTGGTAAATGTGGAGCTGGTAAACGTAGAGAAAATTAGCAGCCAGAAAGAAATATTACTGCTGCAAAGCATTTTTTAAAAAAATGTAATTATCACAAACACATCGAGTCTTGAATTCTTAAGAATTCTAAAAATATTTCCCTTATCAAAGTAACACTACGAATACCACAGATCAAGTGTTGGGTCTGCAAGTAAAATAAAATGCTGCCCTCTGTATTTAATGTCTGATTGTGAGTTTTGTCCTTGGCTGTTCTGTAGCCTCTGCTGTTAACAAAAGGCCCCAAGTGATCTCTTTAAAAGCTGAGATGCCTTTTCAGTAAGATCTTCCAAAAAGTCTCTCTTTCCTACTTTCTATTTCCTTGTAATACCATTTGCTGAACTCTGAGATAACAACAATGTACACATCTAGTCAGAATATACTCAAAAATATAGTCAAAAATATACTCTCTGTCCTGTCAAATAATACCCAGTTTAAGTTGGCCAACAGAGGTGAAAATGGACACTTGCCCAATTCTGATTCAAAAACCCCACCTCGAATCATTTTGAGATAATGTTTCTTCTTCCTCTGGAGGTCCAAAATCAGCAATTGACAATAATTTCTCAACCTGTAAACACACGAAGACAATACGTATTAAAGGTTCTGGAGAATTTACTTTGTTACACCTACACAAAAACGAGAAAAATATCTAACAGTAAATATATTATTTTCTCCATGTTTGGAATATTTAGCAAAACCATGTCAAATATAGCCTTTTCCTCCATCTACAGGAAACTGCTTCTACTTCGTGCCCAGGAAGTTTGTGTCAAATAGCAGAACTCACCCAAGAATGTTTTATTTCATCTTCCTTCAGCCTTGCAAATTCTTTTTCGTAACAACCTCACACTGAGATTTTTTTCCACTTCTTCTGCCCCTAAGTTTGTATTTCTATTACATGTAAATAATGAGCTCCCAACTCCCTTTTAACATGGCACTTAACCAGTAAATGCTACAAATCAAGTATATCCAGTGCTTATAGACTGTACCTCATTGTGAAAATTTTCTCTCACTGGAAATTTCTATTCCTGCTTTTCTTTGTAGTACTTGCCTTCTAATTCAGCCTATTTTTTGAAGAGTTGAACTGGATGGACCTTCCTTGTCTTCCAATACTTAAAAAATTCAGGTTCAGCTACATTATTTCAAGCCTGGTTATTTGATTCTGGGGATGACACAGATCTGACGAGCTGCAAAGCGTGAAAAGACAATCCCAGTGCTTCCCAGTGCCATCCACAGACAGAAGCTACACAGGGAGGGTTGTTACTTGTCTTCTGTGGTTAAATCTCTTGGTGCCTACGCACTGAACTTAAAGGCAAGGTCGCCCAGTCTTCAAAAAGAGTAAGAGGTCATTGAACAAAGTTTGAGGAATATAAACAGCTTTCAGGAGTGTTTAGCTCGTTTCTACTCTTGTGCTGTTGTTGGTGCCAACGCAGGTGAAAAACATCTGCACTGTTGGATCGGCACATGGGCATGAAACTCAGAGTTTTTCTGGCCACAGAAAGTTCAAGCAATTCGTTTCCAGAGGGTCTAAAGTTTTGGTTCTCCCTTCCAGCTCTGCTAATACACCCCACGTGATCCCATAAGCCACCAGCAGTAACTGGTTGTAACCCTGATGTAACCAATGATATTGTGACATTATTATTCTAGCAGTATTTGAATGGTTAAAACTATAAGCACCTTGACAGAAAATGTGAAATACTAAAGATAATTTTGAAAGATAAAAAAAAGAAAAGTAATATGAGGGAGCGTATATCCTCTGTGCAAAAATCTGCACTTTCCCAGAAACATGTTAACAATACAAAGACAGAAGGTTGGGGTAAAAAACCTCAATGGAATTTTAAAAACATAACATTTAAAATGTGGAAGACAGCTCCTCAGGCCTCATTTCTACAGTCATGTATACCAGGCAACACACAACTGTCTACTTTATATTATGCCTTAAAACTGTAATTTCATTTTCTGGGATTTCTTTATTGGCCTCCAAGCTTCTCTGAAAACTTCACTTCAGACATGCTATTAAGTAGCATCACAAGAAGTTCATGAGGCACTAGCTACGAGGATTCTTTTACACTGTCTACAAGCATCAGCCTTGCCCAAGATTCTTTGCTGAAATGCTTCGGAAGATGAAGAGGCAAGGGCATGGAAAAAGACTGATTTTTAACATAATCTATGTTAACAACCAGGGCTCTCTGCATCCCTAAGCGTTATGGTATGCTAAGTCGCCAAGTCGCCACGTTTGTGTATCGTTATTGAGTCAAAGATGATGATTACCTCTTTTACAGCTGATGCTTCTTTGTCTTTTACAAATACTACCGGGGGTAAGTTTCCTACAATCTGCTGACTCGTCAGAAGATACCTGGCAAAAAGACAGCGTTCACCGGTATGAGCAACAGTACACCACCTCCAGGACAGACAAAATACGTGAAATTCATTCCAGCAGTACCGGTTTGCAAAGCTTACCGCCCAGCGGGGATCCATTTGGGTCAGCACTAAGCATCACTGCAGAATCCCAACTCTCATTGTGTAACCTACAGAAACTACTAGTTGCAGATCCCACTGAGTATTGAGGAAGTTAGACTGGCTTCACCTCACAGACCGGTTGAAGGTATGCCAAGGAGAAAGGGAGAGACAAAAACCTCTATATCCTGAAAACTCACTGGACCCTCTGCCAAAAATGGGTAAAAGCATCATAATCCAAAGTAGCATGCCAACGTTTATTTTTTGGTGTCAGTATTGTGAAGGATTTCTGTAACATCAGTCATCCCTTCTGGAGGTCCAAACTGCGATCAGAATGGCCAGCGAATCAGTCAGGAGATACTTGGATACTTTTAGTTGCCAGCCCTCTCGTGCAGCATCACCCTCAGAGGTCACCACGTCCAGCCAACCACCACCAGTCCAGTGAAGTGAAAATTCATCTGGACTCCTCTTTCTTCCTGCTCCGCCCAGCCCCGCCTGCAGCACAGCAGGACGAGGCACAGCTGGTGTGACAGAGCCGTCCTGCCCCGTGAGGCTCATTGCAGAAGATGCTCTGACAACAAAGATCTAAACACCTACAGCATCCTAACAGGGTTAGAAATACTCAAGAAATGGCAGTAGTGTGTGGCTCTGAATTTATGAAGCGGTCTAACTGTTTATCCCACAGCAGTACCGTATACGTGGAGCACTCTTCCGCAGCACGCTCTCAACATAACTTTCTTTCTCCGTAGTGGCAGCAGGATTCCAGTACACACGACATGCTGAGAAGTTTGATGCCAGGGACACCTGCAAAGAGCCAAATGTTTCTTAAAAAATATATACCCACACACGTCGTATACAACTAAGTCATTAATAAGCACACAGTAACCCAAATATGTAAAAACTTAGGAGAAACTCTTTTTTCATCTCTGCTCTTAAGAACCATAATTACACGGTGCCTTTACAGAGGCACAGTTTAACACCAAGTAAGATTTACATTCAGTACCAGAACAAATTTTTGAGTTAGGCAAGTCGCTGCCTAATCACCCCTTCAACTGAAATTAAACAGAGAAGTCTGTCGACACCTGGATGTTACCAACAGGGCTACGCTTAGTCAGTGTGACAGTGCTACCACCACACACAGTCCAGGAGGACAATTCATGGCATGTTGTTTTAGAATCCAGTTGAAAGTGCATGTTTCTGCTAAAGAAAGACCTGAGACCCTGCCTGGTTTGTTGTCACCCAGAGTTTGGGTTTGATATTGACAGAAAAGAGGACGCCCTTCATGCCACCCTAACGGAAGAGTCTCTCCAGCTCCGAATCCTGCTCTGGGAACCTCCTGCGCCCAAACCTCTAGCTCACACAGTGTTTAGGGCATGAACCACACAAACTTCCTGAAGAACAAACTTCTGAAACATGACTTGGATTCTGAAAGATTTCTGTAACTGTTACTCGTCGCATCTAGCAGCATCTTACAGAACGGGTTCTCGCTATGAGAGCACGCTCCGCAAACTCCTAATACCCCACCAGGCTCAAAAAGAAACAACATGGAACAACTCCTGCCCACACCACAACACCCGGGGCTGCTCCTCTGGCCACGCTGACCTCGAGGAGCAGCAAGAGTGCCAGCTTTGGCACTTGCCTTGCAGATTTCCAGCTTGAGATCGTGAAGTTCTTGATTAACTTCACTGGTGGCCATCATCTCTGTCACAGCTTTGTGAATAAGGTTGTTCAAGACTCTGTGGCGTATGTTATCTTCTTTCCTAGTTTTTGTCTGGTCTTTCACTACAAAGGGCAATCCGGTTGGTTTATACATCTTTAAAAGAAAATAAACACATTAAGTTACAAACTTGTATTTAGGCAGTTAGATACACTTCTGTGCACTCTACTAAGTACGCTCTTAGAATTGCCATTATTGCAGCTGTGATGGCTTCATACAGGTCTTATGTACCAGGTGTTTCAACAAAGAATATTTGTGTTCACAAAATCTTTGACCTTCACGTATTGCAGTCAAGGTTTCTTACCTTTCCCATCATTTTGTAGCAAGTTACACAGCTCAATCAATCTGCTAACGCACAGCATGCGCTAACTGAAAAGCATCGCTTGTTTGAAAAACAAACATAAAATACTCGTCTTCTGTAAAACTAAGCTGGTATAGAGAAGTTTCAGTCTGGATCAGTTCTCTGCTATAGGCTCAAGAGTGTGTGAGCGAGTGGTGGTGCTGGTGCAGACAAACGACCAGCACAGGGGTGGAAGCAGCCACGGGGAGCCGAGCGGCTTCTCTTGACAGCGGTCGTGGCACGGCGTGGTGAAACTGGAGCCCTCATGCTCCTTCACACATTCACACATTCTGCTGTTTCTCCACCAGAAATTCTTTTTCCCCCAGTCAGACACAATGGCAGAAGCACAAGCTTGTTCCTCTTGGCGCAGACAAATGCAGCACTTACCATCTTAGATCCCAGCGTAGGGCTGTCATACCAAAACTTCTTTCTTTTGGGGGGAAAAAAAAAAAAAAAAAGAAGAAGAAAACCAGCTTCATCTTTCAGCAGTTCTGAGAAACAACATTATGAAAAGGTGAGCCCCTCAGACCTGTCTCACCCCCCAAACCACCCCACAGACCCCTGTAACCCCCCCTCGCCCACAAACTGCCCTGATGGAAGAAGAAAATTGTCTATTTTGCTTTAACCTGCAGCTCTGAAGGATTCAGGACTTGGCAACTTTGATGAAAGATGGTGTAACTTAGGTAAAA
>NW_009710556.1:518-782 GCF_000703405.1 Apaloderma vittatum | reverse complement strand
GAGCCTGGCACAGCTTGGAGCAGCCCTGGCACAGCCTGGCACAACCTAGCAGAGCCTGGCACAGCCCAGCATGGCTCTGGCAGAGCCTGGCACAGCCCCAATGGAGCCCAGTCCCTGCCCTGGCAGAGACCCGCACAGCCTCGACAGAGCCAGGGAAGTTGCCAGCAGAGCCTGGCACAGCTCCACTGCCTGGTCGCTCCTCTGGTGAAGCCCAGCTCAGCAACAGCAGAGCTTGGCACAGCCCTAGAAGAGTCTGGCACAGCC
>NW_009710556.1:0-236 GCF_000703405.1 Apaloderma vittatum | reverse complement strand
GGCAGCACCCGGCACAGTCCCTGCCTTGCCCTGGTGAGACTCACTCCTTGTGCTGCCCCCAAGAAAAGCCAGGACCTCCTCCTTGACCCAGGGGCAGCCGGGTACCCTCCGCACATCCCCACCATGTTGAGCCCTGCTCAGCACTTCCAGGCAATCCCCGGTGGCTCTGGAGCCCCCCCAAAATCATCACCAAGCCCCTCCCTGTACCGAGCTCTCACCTCGGAAGTAGGCGGCGA
>NW_009710555.1:365-1860 GCF_000703405.1 Apaloderma vittatum | reverse complement strand
CCACGGGGCTGGAGGGTCCTGTGCAGACACGGTCGCTGCCCTGCCCCAGCAGGAGGGAGATTTCTTCTCAGCGTGAAGGGGCCGAGTAGGGCCGGTCTCTTACCCCCCCTCAGAGCTGCTCCGTTTGTTTAATGATCCTTGCAGCTGGGAAAACTCATCTTGCTTCAAGAGGGGATGCATCTCAATGCGTTCTGCAGGCACTGGATCTGGTGATGTGCTGAGCAACAGGAAGACCTTTACGGGGAGCTCGGCTGGGCTCAGCCCGCGCCGGTCCCACACCCAGCAGCATCCCCGCAGAGCCCAGCTATGGCTGCTGCTCCCCGTGGCACCCGGCAGCCCACACGTGGGTCCAACTGCACCGTGCGGCTTTGATTCCTGGTTTTAATTGCAGCTAACAAGGCTGGGGCAGCAGGAGAGGAAAACATCAAGCTTCAGGGAAACAAATCAGGAGAGAAAAGAACATTTACTGGTGACTAATACGTCCGTGGCTTGGTGCGTGTGTTTTTGCCTGCCACAGCGCAGGACGCTGCCAGCGCGTGGAGGAGAGGGGATTTCTTCCACGCACTTGGCAAGCTGAGACGTGTGGTGTGGCGCAAAGAGAGCAGATTTTTCCTGGGCCCGTGCCGTTTCCGAGTTATTTTTAACCCCCATTGCACAAAAGCATTTTTTTAAGAGTGGATTTTGCCTGCTTGCGCAGGAAGGGTCACGGCTAAATCATCTAATGGTAGCAGATGGGCCCATTTACACACGGTGCTGGTCTCACCAGGGGAAATCAAGGTTAATTTGGTGCAGAGGAGAGTTTCTGGTGCTGGAACCGAGTCCCAGAGCAGCTGCTACCCCGACCAAGTGCTGCCGGGTGAGGACAGGCAGGTTGGAGCAACCGTGGCACTAGAGGTCCCCGAGCATGAACTGGGTTTCTCAGGGAGGCTGTGGGACCTCCCCACCCAGGCCTGGCAGTGCAGGACTGAGCCCAGTGTCCCCAACAGACTCTGCTCGGGCTCAGACTTGTTCTATCGCGGGCTGGGGCCAGGGAGGCTTTGCTGTGCTGGCGAGGGAGGCCCTGCAGGCAGGCTGGATGGGGCAGAGAAGTGAGGGTGGGGAGAGGGATTTAGGGATGGGGACAGGGATGGGGACACACTGGCACAGCTCAGCACCACCCTGTTCAGTCCCATCCTGCAGCTCCAACTGCCTGGGCTGTTCTCCCCGTCCAGCGAGGGCTGGGATCTCGTTACTGAGCTCTTTGACTTTAGAGCATCTTGGAAACCAGCACTTGCTAATAAGACAAAAAGATGACAGCAAATAAGCCCAACTGTGGGAACGAGGCCTTCCCATACCACATTTTTATTCCCTCGCATTCTCCCCCTTTCCTCTTTTGCCAACGGATTGAAGTAACTGTAATAAAATTATTAAATAATAAAAAAAAGCTGTAGCCCCCACCTCGGTACAGCAACCATGGAAACAGGATCAAGGGGACACCTGTACATTTCCATTCTGG
>NW_009710555.1:0-233 GCF_000703405.1 Apaloderma vittatum | reverse complement strand
GCTTGGGCGGGTGCCAGTGGGACGGTGCTCCAGGGCTGCTCCCCTGCCACACACCTTGGGGATTGTGCTTGACTTCAGGTTTTTCACCATTTCAGCGGGAGGAAGCTCTCCGATCTGGCACGTGAGCACCCGGAGGAAAAGGCTGTGTTTAACCTGCAGATTTATTTTTACCGACGGCAAATGGCAGCGCCTGGAACATTCCCCTGCTTGGAGTTGGTTTTTGCGTAAGCTTA
>NW_009710554.1:390-6987 GCF_000703405.1 Apaloderma vittatum | reverse complement strand
TCCTCCAGAAAGAAAAAGAAAAGAAAAAAAAGGTTTTGATAATCCGATAAGCTTTGACTGAAACTACCAGCCTTCAGAAATTTGGTTAGTCCTTCCAGCCTGTAATCTGAAAACCTCCTGAAGCGCCTCTAAAGCGCTCTCTCGCAGCAGATACTGGGAAAGCAACACTCAGGTTTAGATGGCACCTCCGCTGCAAACAGTTTCGCACACAGGAGAAAGCTATTGCTTTAAAATATAGTATTGTTATACTACATCGAGCACATGTAAGTCAAAAAGGGGCATTTTTAATTCAGTAGCATTTCCTGCTTTCATTTTTTTAATCTCTGGATGTTGGAGGTGGTTTCAAGGGAACAGCTTTGAGAATCGAATACAAGGAGACCAAGAAACTGAACAAGAAGCCGAAGCAATTGGCCAAAAATCACTCCTGGTTCTCACAGCCATGAAAGGCTCTTCCAGGAGTTGGTCCAGAGCAACGACATCTCTTTCATCATTACATGACAGGACAATTCAATTCCCTTGACGGTGATTTTAAACGTACAGCAAAGTTTACCGCTCTATTTGAAAAGAGTTAAAATAAAAGCTCACAAATATCCAAATGCTGCCATTACTACTCGTGGCCTCAACTATCCTTTCCGAAAATGCTTACTTCCTCCAAAATACTTCAGGGCATGGCTCCGCAAACACTTACGCCAACCTCAGAGCTGCATTTTTTTCACATCCACTTGCATCTAGTTGCCCCCCGCGAAGCAAAATTCATCCAACCTGGTGACACCATTTCCAGCACACAAATGGAAGGAAACGGGGTCACAGCAGTCCTCATGCAACTTAATTTTCCAGGGAGACCATGGCTTTTACTTCCCTAAATGCTTCAGTGTTATTCCCAAATGTAAATTTGCTTGTAAAGCTTTTATCAATAGGTTTGGAGGGGGAAAAAAAATTGCATAAAATAATTTATTTCCTCAACGCCAGCCTAAAAAGAAGTGAAGCCGTGCAAGGACAGATCAGGGTCTGTCAACCACCCTCACCCCAACACCCAGGATTAGGGGATCTTCACCTTTGGACCCGCTAATCCCTTTCTGAGCCTACGGTGTCTCCAAAGCCTCTCACCAAAATAGGTTTTCCACTGATCGTGATGTATTTTCTCTGTTTCATCCTCCTACAAGCTACAGGCTCACAGCAAAAAAAAAAATTAAAAAAAATCACTTCACATCCCTAAAAAGTTGGTGCCTGGACACAGACCAGATTTCTAGGAAAAATACAAGTGGCAGGAACACAGCCCCCCTCTATTTGCCTTCTCACAAACAGCCAAGAGGAGCCAGAATTGCCAAACTCAAGCATCAGGTGCTTCTCTTGCAACGACCATCCAGAGGAGCACGTGGATTGCGCCGAGACAGATCTCTCAAGCCTGATTTTTCCCCTTCCCTCTTTTTTAACATAAGCAAAACACAAAAAGTACTTTTAGCTTTCAGCAATCTTCACCTCGAGAGGCTTAGTGCACCATCAGGCTACTCGCTGTAACATTCCGGAGAGCTCCAAGCGTCCAACGCTCGTGTCACGTCTCCACATGACGCATGATCACAGCTCAAAATTATTAAGTGGTGTTTACTCCTCCTTCCACAGCTTTACTCTCCCTAGCCTCATTCCTATTTCAGTGCTTTACTCAGCACCCGCTTTAAAACGCGGATCACTGCACACAAAATTTCACACAGGGTGTATAAGCATAATATATAAACTAGGATTCGACACATAATTTTACATAACACAAAGGATTTTTATAGAGCTCTACTTTTCTCAAGCGGATTCAATAAAAATCACTTTTATTTTACCCTCACCAAGTGTTTTCCACGCTCTGAACCCCTTCGGTGATAAAGGCTAGGGACAACAGCTCTGCTGACAAGGTTTTGGGCTCCTTGGTGGCCAGCAAGCTGAACGCCGACCAGCAGCAAAAGAGCAACATTTATCCTACCAATCACTAACGCTGCAGCCACAGACTGTATCCTTATTTATTTATTTATTTATACAGCCACAGGTTTGGACTAAACACATGGGAGACTACTTTGAGACACCTCTAATATATTAGATAAACGCCTGCTTATCATTTTTTGAAGAAGTCCTGACCTCATCTCTGTTCAACAAGAGGGAAGCTGGGAGCGAAGAGGAGCAGCTCCCCATGTTTTTCCTTTACCATGATCACCAAGTCCGACCTCTTATAAATAAATTACAGTTCTGTTTACAAAATAAAATAAGTTCAGTACCTTGCAGCCAGCTGAAGCAATTTTCAAATTTTTTTTTCCACAATCTTGATTGAAAGGCGTTAAGAAATTAAACATGCGACTGCTCTTCATATTATAATCCAATGGTTAATTGCCCTCACTGGGAAAAATTTGGTCTTAATTTGAATTTATCTGGCTACAAATCTTTGTTATGTTTGTCAGCAAGATTCAGATAAAGCTCACTAACACTCCGAACTATCTCGCCAGGCAGATATCGGAGGACTCCAAGCAAGTCACCTCTCAGTTTTCCTGAGCAGCTGCGCAGTGAACTCTTCAACCGCGTTATTTCTTCGCTCTCCATCAAACTGGAGATCAGTTCCCCTCGCAGCCAGTAGCTGTTTTGTTTGGTTGGTTTTTAAGTGTCGATGCCAGAACGACACGTAACATTTTGGTAATGACTTCGACCCACCCCACGTGGGCAAGGCCGTACCCCTGCTCCTTCCACTAATGCACCCCAGAACCACATCAGCTTCTTCATCGCAGAATCACCTCAGAAAATCCACAGAAACTATTCAGTTTCCCCCCAGACTCTTCCTGAACCGAGCGGCGTTTACTGATACTCACTACCGAGTTTTCTATCCTGTAAGACCTTCAAGAGGGACACCTTTAATGCAGCTAAATAATAAACTTAAGTTCATTTTCACAAAGATCCAACACATACTTTTCTCTCCTTAACTCAATTCTGTAGAAAGAATAAATGGGAGAGCTGGTAATAATATAAATTATCTTCATATTTACCCAAGGCAGGGCAGGGGGTTCTGCACCCCAGCTGCCGCGTTCAATCGCTCCATCTCTTTTAACAGAGGTACCTCAGCCTTTCTCCAACCTCCTGGAATTTCCAAAGGGCACCCACAACACAATATTGCTTCTAATCCTACAGCTGGGGACATTCCAGTGACACAAGCGGGAAAAAAAAAACCTCACAGGCCAAGGCAAACACCTCTCCGACCTCCCGATGTACCTGGGTGATTTTTGGTTTATGTTTTGTCTTGTCTTTATCTTGCCCTTTTTAAAAAAAAAAATCCAAACACAATACAGGAATTTCTCTGAAATTCCGGAAAGAGGGAGTAGGGATTACTTTAACATCCCAATTAGTTCTTTACAGAATTGGACTAAGCTAATTTCGCCTCGACTTTACAGAAACCTACTTTACCTGCTGATGTTTGAGACACAAACATGCTTCTAACCATGGCACATATTAATACAGACAAAGGTGTATTTCACTCTCCAAACATTCTGTGATTTGGCTTCTGTTTTGTTAGAATTTGACAAGTTCGGTGATGCCAACACCATTTTTTTAGATTCTGGGGAAAAAAGAAGAGAGGTAAAAATAAGACTTTAGCGTAAGCTGCATTTAGCTCCAAATCTCTTTAGGTCTGAGCAAAGCTTTTCGGTGAAACCCACAAAGTTTCAGAAACTCCACGAGTATTTTGCTGCAGCAGAAAAATAAGAGGATGCTGGTGGCTGATTAAAAAAAAAAAAGTATTTGGGCACATTGCCTGAACGACGGGGTGCAAAGAAAATACCCCACTGCGCTGCTACCCATCGAGTAGCCCTGCCCTGCGTCACCTGGTGAGCAAATCCTGCCTGATCTCTGTGCTTCTTGTGCTTTTAAACACACCCGGCCTCACCTCTTTAACCTCTCCTCCGCACAGCGCACCGAAATCCTTGGGTAGCAGCGAGCAACAGAGCGGGAGGGCTGGATTTAAGGGTCTCTAAAAACAAACCTTTCCGTAAGAAATGCAGCTGCGAACATCTACGACTCACAGCTTCACCTGTAGGGGTAGTTAAAGAATTATTCTGCAGGAGTGCGCTCTATCACAGATCTCCCCTAAGGAGCACATGTCAGCTGCTCCGTTCTTGACAGCTGCCTGTCCTATACTTCTGCATTTTCCACCTGTTAAGAGTCATATCGGAAAGACATTAAGACTCGTTTCCATGTTTTTATAACACCAATCGAGGGGAAGCTTCACCCCAGGTTTAATTTTGATCAGACACCAAAGCTGAGTTGGTGAGCACAGGGTTACCCCAATGTTATTATGAGCTGGAAAATAAAACTTCCTACCTACCTCATGCTCATTCTACTTTTCTTTTTGAGGTTATTTTTGTTCACCAGAAAATATCGAGATCACTCAGTTGAGCGGCTACTATTTAGTTTTGATATTAAATACACTGAGGATAAATATCACTCGTTTAATTCCTGACGAATGGGGGATTATTGGAGAGAAGCGGGGAAAGCAGCAAAACGAGGTGTTTTAAATCATATTAAAATATCCTTTAGTATGTAAAAAACTCAACATCTCCAGCTACAGTCAGATCAATGATTCTTTCTAAGTTTTGGAAAAAAAATATGAAAAAAACAAAGGCATGCTCTGAACCACTTTTCAGCCATAAATATGACCTTTGAATAAAATAAAAGAAAAGAAAAAGGGAATTTCCTGGCTCTGTGCGCATCCCTAAGACCACGCAGCTCTGCAGAGCAGTAGAGCTCGATACCGTAATCGAAATCTCAAAGTTTAGTACAACAAAGACTGAACTGGGCATCTGAACCAGAGCCAAAGGCATGAACGGAGGTTTAAAGTTAAGCAAACAAATGGGCACAGTTCAGCAAGTTAAGGGAAACAAAACAACCCTCGAGTCAAAGCTTTGTTTTCTCTCAGCTCCGGCGTGGAAGCAGAAGAGCCGCAGTTGGGTGCGTGCAGGTGGCAGCGGGGCTGTTACTTATCACACCCAGTTCTGGAGCAGGTACAAGCGCAGGAGGAAGGAGCGTTTGCCATCCTAACGCTTCTGTAGTCACTCAGCCATTCCCTCTCTGCTAAGGAAGGAGCAAGAGCTGCCAGGATGGGTCAATCGAGGAGTTTTTAGGCAAATATAATCAAGATAATACAAAAAAATCTGGTCAGAGCTCAGCACTGCTTGATGAAGCATCAGTGAAATGATGAAGCAATTTTTTCATGCAGGGAGATAGCTAAAGACGAGAGGCGATGCCTGTTACTCGAGATTCTTCTTGATCTTTTGTACTATTTTCTACAAAACATCTTTATAAAGCTCGTCACAAGCAATGAAGGATCTGTCAGAGCATCAGAGATAAGGGCAAGGAAGAGGCTGGTCCTTCTCAGAGAGCAGATAAACCCCATATCTATACATGTTTACATATATTTTTATATATTAAGTGCCTAACGCTATATTGATAAACATTCTTTGGAACCAAGCTGACAGCAGAGGGAAGAACACGAGTCAGCCTCTGACTTCCAAATATCTTGGTTAGAAAAGCAGGAGCTTTTGGACAAGAGGGACTAAGGGCAAGAGAAGAAATTACGTTCTGGCGTAGGCTCCATGAAGAAATTCCTGAGCGAGTTAGTAACCACACATAATAATTAGATTTTTCAGGTAAATGCTGAATAAACACAAGAACACGGCGGCTCAGCTCCTGGCATTTTCAAGACGACGGTATTGCAGGAGGCAGGTACCGACCTGCAGCCTCCAGAGCTGCCAACGACAGGCACAAAATCCTCGGTTCCTCTTCAAGACAGAGCCTGCTAATACGAAAAGCAGCTCCTGAAATAGCTCTTTTTCCCCAGTAACGCAGCCGGCACGAGCTGCCAGCAAACTTGACGCCGCCGTGACAAGTTTCCCCAAGCTCTGTCCAAATTGGACGAGGCTCGCCGGATTATTTCAGGCCGCTCGAGGCTTTCAGAAGTCGAGTTTCCCACCTTTTGCTCAGGCGTTACTCCTTGCAAAATAAGTCCCCCCCCGAAGCTGTTCCGCGCACCCTAATAATCGCCCTCGTGCGCAGCGTAAAGCTGAGAGGATGTTAAAACCGAGCAAAAAAGCAAAGTGGAAGTAAAAAAAGAAAATAATCTATCAGCCTAAAAAAAGAGAAAGCGCTGCTTTGCCCCTGGACTAAAATTATTCCTTCAGTTTTCACGATGTCTTCCCTACTGAAGTAAAATGTTCGGCACGGCTTAAGTAAGGAAAACAGCTTGGATGCAATATGGAGCTACTTCTTACACCCAACAGACTCCTCTAAATTCAACAGGCTCTGCAGAAGCAGAATAAACCGGAGAACTTGAGAAAAATACGTACGCGCTTCCCGCACTGAATCAAAAAGAAAACCTCCACATATACTGGAAGGGGCAAAGAGTGTTTCAGGCACCTCTGGAGTTCATTACCAGGATTCAATACCTGGCAGGAGGTGAGGAAGAGCCATGTGTTTGTTTAAAGACTGGGTAAAAATAAATGAATAAATTAAAAATAGGAAGTCACAAAAAGGAAAGAGAGCTCGTCCTCACCAGCAGGCAAGTCCTGAAGATTACACCGAAGA
>NW_009710554.1:0-259 GCF_000703405.1 Apaloderma vittatum | reverse complement strand
AAAAACTACCAGTAAAAAAACAACAAAAAAAAGGCAGATTGTTAGGACACAGAGCATGTGCGGCATCACCCAAAAAAAAAAAAAAGGAAAAAAAAGAGAAAGTAATCGGGTTTTTTTGCTTTCCCCCCTCCTTAAAAACCAAACAAACCCAGGGAGGAGAGGGGAATAAAAGCCAGGGCTTGGCCACGAGGTTTCTGGGCTTCGACTCAACTTGTCGCCTGGGGTCTGGGGGGGGGAAAGTCCGAAACCCTGGGAGGGG
>NW_009710553.1:0-1350 GCF_000703405.1 Apaloderma vittatum | reverse complement strand
ACGGCGTTTGTGTCCCCGGTTTCCCTGCTTCAGCAAATCAGCATTGCAAATAGCCGGGTTGGCTGTAAACAAACGAACTAAGTCCACCCCCCCTCCCTTTCCGCGGAACCCCTCAAGGTAAGCGAAGAATCGGTGTCTTTTTTTTTTTTAGTCCAATTTTATTCTACAAATAATGTGTTGCACCTTTCATGAGCTATCTGAATAAAACAATAATCCCATAGGAATTACTTACACTAAGAAAAAAAAAATAATAATCACATTTAAGGAGAAATGCAACATTCGACCAAATGTTCAATACTATGTTGTTGCCAAAGGATGGATGTTTTTCTAAAATCCCAGTGTGCATTACACCATAATATACAGGATTACAAACAAAATTACAGTACAGATTGATTCCAGTTGAACCAGCGTTACATTTCAAACAGCACTTATTCTGGACTGCATTGTACATGCAATAGCTATTGTTCTAATTACGGATTAAATGGTTTGAATTTGTTTCAAGCTACCGTACTAATCGACTACAATAGGTATATAGCCCGACTTTAACAACCTGATTAGTTTTAGGTTCCGATTTATAAGATGAGCATATGATAACCACGGATTGTGTGAACATGTATAAAATCATGCATTTATATCGTCTGGAAACATTAACATCTTCAAGTTCTCTTCGAAAAAAAACAAACCCAAACCACTGAATGCCAAGGGGTTCAAAGACTAAAAAGAAACAGTGCAAATTGTGTGTGATAGTCAAGCAGCTTTCGATTTAAAAAGGGTGTTGGCATTTGCTTATAATCTTTATATACAAGTTTGTGCAAGTAATGTGTTGAATTGATATGTTTTAATAGAAAATAAGTCTCTCGTTCTTATATCTTCTCAAGACCTAGGGGATCTGGTTCTTGTTGTAGAGGGAAAGGAAAAAAGAAAAAAAAAAGAAAAAAAAAAGAGCGAGAGAAAAAGAGACTTTTATGGGAAAGAAATTGCCTGGATTGTGCATTTTTTTTTTCTTCAACTATTTGAAAGGAAAGAAGTGCTAAGGCAACATAACTTCTCTAAGCACTTTTCTGCTGGTTTAAATTAGTTAAATTATTTTGTATAAATTAGATATAATTCTACCTTTCCAATATGTATAAAAATTGATGAAGCTGCATGGTTTAAAATAGGAAATTCACGTTATAAAAAGTCATTAAAAATTCTGTACAAAATCACAACAAAATAATTCAGCATGGGAAAGGTAACAAGTAGTAAAACGTTGGTTGAAAAATATAGATTTCATATATATTTTGTAATTGGCCCATCGCTAGTTTAAAAATTGCATAGATCCTAATTATTGCTTGTCATTTTGTTATCCCG
>NW_009710552.1:0-1171 GCF_000703405.1 Apaloderma vittatum | reverse complement strand
CACTGGCCCTCCCATGCCTGGAAGATGAGGCCAGACTGGGGTATCAGTGGAGCCAAGCAGATGCTGGGAGCGTCCAGTGGGGACAGGTGGATGAGAGGAAGCCTCTCCAGAGGGCCCAGGTCTTCCACGTGTTGAGCCAGGAATTGCCACAGGGCCGGGAACCACGAGGCTGGGGGCTGGGAGGGTCCCTGGGCCGGGCACCAAGTCACTGGCGTTGAAGACTGGGATGTCCAGGTGAGGGGCAGAGCCAAGGGCAGGGTCTGGACAGTCACCACTGGGTCCAGCAGAACCAGGTTGGGGAAGAGACCTGTGTGCAGGGGGCAGAGGCCAGATGAGGAGTATGTGAGACCTGGGACCTAGCAGGAGGACCCAGGATGTGGGGGAAAGAATCTGAGACCTGCAGGGGGTGGGGGCCCCTCCAAACTGGGGATGGGAGGACCCGGGCTCTGGAGAGACAGTGGATTCTCTGAATAGGAAGAAGCCCAGATTGGTGGGAATAGAGTTAATCTGAGAGTGAAAAAGGTGTTGGGGTGACCAGTACTGGGGGGCACAAAGATCCTCCAACTGGGAACACAGGGACATCCAGGATAAAAGGGAGCATGGAGTGGATGGGGAAGAACAGCAAGGACAGGGGAGTCCCCAGAGACGCAGAGAGATGGTGGCCCTGGGTTCAGCCGTCAAATGGGAGAGAGAGACAGGGAGGCTTGGGAACTACAGTGGGGCTTAATGGGTGGGGGAAGCCCAGGGAGCAGCATCCAACTGGAATGAGGGATCCCAGGCATGAGCAGGGAGCATCAGAGTGGTACAGGCAGATATTGGGGCTGCAGAGGAGCCCCAGGGAGTCCAGGGGTGCCTAGAACTTTGGTGTTTGGAGGGAGATCAAGGGACCCAAAAGTTCCATAGACCACAGACCCCCCTGTCTCTTACCTGCCCTGGCAATGTCCCGCAGGAGGGTGTCCAAGCCCGGCTCCAGGTCTGAGGGCAGGAAGGACCCGGCCAAGCCGGGCAGGAGCTCCCTGTGGGGACAAACGCAGCTGCTGGGGCGCTAAAGGGGTAATGAGGGGCAGGCAGCATCCTCGACATGTGGCTCAGCTCCCACCCAGTGATACCCAGTGAGGTGCCCAAATCGGCAACCACTGCCCCGCGTTCCAGCACAAGAGTGAGAGCTGTG
>NW_009710551.1:252-14617 GCF_000703405.1 Apaloderma vittatum | reverse complement strand
GGGGCAAACAAGGCACCACAAAAACATAACGTGAAATTGTTTTGGCCTCATCTCCACCTGCTGGAAACGTTGATCCGGAGGGAAGGAAGGCGGTGGAGTCAGAGGAACAACCTAGCACACGCAGTCAGCCGAGCACCCATGGAAGGCACCTGCAGTTGACATCTACACCAGGAAAGCAGCCCTGGATTTGTGCACCGCACACCAAGGAACAATAAGAACATCTTTTCCGCAGCCACGGACTGCAATTTAAAGCAGTCTCCTTTCCTTACTGCTAAATTACAAGCGTAGTTCCCACCCAGTTATTGATAAGATCAGTCGGGTAGCGCAGATGTGGGCACACAACTCATTCCAGAACATCAGCAAAGCCACAGAAAGCTGCTTAGTCTGATGCTACCTTGTATTTAAGCTCCTCGTGTTGCACCGGAGCACGTATTAAACAGGATTCAGGATCAGGTGAAATACAAGTACCCCTTGGTAATGGTTTCTCAAAATACCACAAGACTGCAAGGGTCTTTAAGCATATTTAAAACAAGAGAGGTTACATACACGTGCGGATCTGATTCTTCTTTACAATTTTGGCTACTTCATATTCTTTAAGGTCCAGGGAAAAGAAAAAAAAACAACCAAACCCAAACAAAACCCCCACACCTTTGTTTGCTTAGACACCAAAGACGCAGTATTCTGATTCAGGACCCAGTTTGCTGCGTGCACGGGACAGCACTTGGGCTGGAGCTTCAGGTTTCCTTGTTAAGTCAGGCAGCTTCCCCTCCTCTTAGGATGGGTCCTCATACACAAAGAAGGAAAGAAACCTCTTCAAATAAAAAATTCTCTGTAAAAGCTGCAAGAACTGGCACAGAAAGTAAGGAGCAGTCAAGAGGCAGCTTTCTAAACACATCCTCTGAAAATAACCAGACCCCGAACTGACCCATTTCCCCTGTAATTTAGGCCACATTATACTCCACACCCAGGATCATAGAGAGGATTGTAATTATTTTTACACACCCACAGTGTGTAAAGTAAGAGTAACATGCACTATTCCAACTCCCCGTCCTTCATCTGCGGGGCAGGCTGTGCATGGCTTTGCTCATCCTTGCCACACGTGTTGTCCAACTCCTCCAAGTCCACGTGCTACATCCCCTTGCACAACTCTTGAGTCTCCTATTTAAAAAGGGTGTTTTTATGCACATTCATTGTAAATTCTGATGGGCTTAAATATTTCTGGAGCCTATTGTAAAAGAAATACCACAAAGCCTAAATTTCTTGATTACAGGTCTGGCTAGAAAAGAAGAATTTAATTTTGCCCTTTTTTTTTTTTTTTGAGATTTCAACACTTGGTTGCATTCCAAAGCAGAGCAAACGTTTCAAAAATTCAAGAGGAGACAGATGGGATGTAGGACACCAAAGTTCAAGCCCCTGGTCTGCATCAGACAAAGTGCCCTAACCACCAGGCTGTCCTAATAATACAATAAGTCTCTCCCCCTTTTTAAGTTTTAGGCAGAAATTCCGTTTAGAATCTTGAGAAACTTTCCCCCCCAAAATAGTTTCATCAAGACAGATAGTAGCTGTGAAAGCTTCTTGTTAAATCCGCATTTTCCATTCAAGGAACAGCTTACTGGAACCTTCCCAACCAACTCTAATTGCAGCATCCTTTTTAAATATGTCTGGGTTTTCGGCAGCATGTTAAAAACCCACAAGCAAGCAGGCCCTTATTGTTATTTAATATTTCCATGTTACTCAGATTACAGCTATTAAATAAAGATGTCTCGAGACACCTTGGTCAACCCAGTGACCTTACACTCAGCGCTGGATTTTTATTTTTTTTTTTATTTTCCCTTCTCTTTAGTTTGTTGACTCCAGGTCCCACTGAATCCAACATCTAATATGAACTAAAGCCCTCCCTGGCAGACGCTTTCAGCCCAAGGTGGTTTTATGGCCTCTGGGGCAAGAGCAGCTCTGGTGGCACATTACAAAACCCTACGAATTCACCTCGGGAACTGGAGCCACTCAGCTGGGCATCCTGCCGGGCCAGGGTGATGGCTACACCCAGGAGAGAGATGGCCAGTGGGAGCCACAGGAGAGCCAAGCCCACGGGCTCAGCACCACACCGTACACCAGCAGGGCAGCTCCACTGACAGCTGCAAGCACCTACAAGGCAGCGCTCTCATCCCAAGTGGCTGCTGCTATGTCGGCAGCACCTGCCTGTGAGAAAAGGGAATGCCTTTTTTTCCCCAAGGAGAAAAGTAAAATAAAGAATGGCTCACCTTCCCTGTCTACGTACTGGCTTGGAAGCCTACGGAATCCCTGCCCCACACTGCAACTCATCCAGGTAGCCTCAACACGCGTGACAATGACATGGCAGCAAAGCTGACCGCTTCTTGGAATGAAATACACTTTTTGGTACAAAATAGCTGCGAAATAGCCTTCAGTGACTGCTACACTATTTCAGAAGACAGCAGTATGCGTAAACTCATCAAACCCTCTTCTCACTGTGAAGCATTCCCAGATTATTCATTCTGAGATGGACAGTAACCCAATATAAAGCCTTATTTTTCTTTTCAAAGCTTGCTTACAGTTTTAAATTTACTGGGCTACTCTTTCAAAAAATCCACTAAGCAAAAAAAAAAAAAAAAATTCCCCTACATATTTTCCAATTTTTTCTTTACTAGCCCCTAACCAGGCAGCCGCAGCGCGAATCCCTCAGGAAGAGGAGCATGACATATAACAATGCTGTTACGCACAGGGCCTGGGAACTAGTTCCCACAACGCTTTATCCAGACTTTCATGATGTCACGTCTCTGCAAAAGCTGTTGCACTGAGCAAGGTAACATCCACATAAACCTTCTGTGGGACTTTAGTTTTAAGTGATATTTTTCAAGTCCAATAGTTCTCAAATCTTTATCTGGACTATGTGTGAATTAATGAAAATAACAGTAACGTAACTAACACCAGCTCCAAACATGCAACCGATACTCTCTGAGGGCTGAACGCTTGCGCACACACGGGCACGTGTGTTGGAACACACACTTCAGTCGACATTCGCAGCTTCAACCAGCCAGGCCTTACTGCCTATAGCTGTAAATCCACACCAGTTCTTAAGGAAAACCAACACTTCTCCTTTTTTGAAGAGCACACATGGATTGCCAACCCCTGCACTGGCTGCCCTACAGCCACCTAATGCACAGCGCTCTCACTGGCTTCATAGTGACTTTTGCATTGTTTAGGGAGAAGAAGAGACAATTCCCTTTAAGGCAAAACACCAGTGTTTAAACTAGACTCATGCAGAGCATGTCTATCCTCTAACACACTCCTCCCAGTGAATCACCTCCAAAAAATGCTTACATTCCACCAACATGAGAGATGCATGTCTCTTCCCAACCAGAAATACACTCAAGTCAACTTCCTTTCTCTTCATTATTATGTTCACTTTCTATACCATGGACAGAGACCTTCCGTTTGGGTTTCTCCCCAGCTGTCCTCAATTTGAAACCCATCACTGTGATAGAAGTCCCAGCTATTACAGTCCCAGTCCTACCAGTTTGGGAAAACACAATGGGATTCCTTTCCGGAGCGGAGCACTACAATCTTATCTAAAGGAAAGCTGCCCAAACAGACTGATAGCTCCCCATCCCCCAGCTGTCTCTCAGCACCTTTAAAAAGCTTTCGTAACATCCACAATGCAGAAATACTTTCCTCTTTCATTTTCTCAAGGGATGGTTTTTAGAAGACTAAAAATGCTCACTTCTAGGAACATCTGAAAAGGCACCAGGTTTCATTCAAATGTGATTTTATAACAAAATACTTGACATGTTCTTAAATGTCAGAAATACTTCATTTCCTCCACACGGTTCTCTGAAACTTCATATGAAAATTTAACGAGAAATGAAGGAGGCCTCTGGCGCGGCTCTAAATGCATTGTGCAAAATGTGACCAGTTTAATAAAATAAAAGCACAACAAAAAAGGCTGCCAAAGAAAAGAATAAAAACAGGGAATTTCTCATAAAGAAAGCAAAAGGAGAGTCCAGAGAGGACAAAGGTGAAGGGGCAAAGCTAATCTGCAAAGAGAAGGTCACCCTGAGCAACAAGAAAAGAAGTATGTTTAGCCTGGAAAACAAAGGTTGACAGAAAAGCTGGAGTGCTTCCTTTCTCCGACCCTGCCAAAATCCTTTATTAGAACATGGCTTTTAGATCACTTCCTACCTCAACTCCACCAGTTCTCTCCCATGAGCTTCCTCAAACCCACTGACTAAATACGCAAAGGGACAGAACGTCCCTATGCCTTTGCTGTAAGAAGTCAGCATCATCTTCATCCCCTTTGGTTTTTTAATGTATAACTTAAGTCACATTATAGCTGTCCCTCCCCTCATTGGTTGGTTTTTGGGTTTAAGAGCATTTAGGAACAGTTGAGACCAAGAGGTTTTTGAACAAACTCTGTTAAAACAAGCTGTTTAAACCTACTTCCTTAAACATTAAAACTTAAAATATACTTCTGCCCAAAAAAGGGGAATGTATCCTATCCCCTTGCTGCTTTGCCTTCTGCTTGCCTACCGTAGAAACAGAACGGACTTCTCCACAAACACTGGTAAGCACGAGGCAGAGCAGCGAAAACGGGTCTCCTGAGACCTCTCCAGCTGATGGGAATTTCTACCTGCTGTAAGATCACACCATTTTCATGAAACTTCTATCCATAAGAGTTTTGCAGGTGCATTCTCCCCAGTGTGAACTGCTCCACTCAGGAGCACACCGCTGCAGAGACTTGAACCTCAGTTTCCCACATCCCAAGGCACATGTCCCAGTGACTCAACCGCTGAGACGGCATCTCCCCCTCCGTGGCTCAGGTACAGTTGGATCAGACGAAGCAGAACACTTCTAGACTCTGCGCCGCCACGTCCTGCTAACTCCACGGCGCAGAGGTCAGGGAACTCAGTTGGGATGTGGGAAATCTACGTTCAACTCCCTACTTACCTGATTTAAAGCCTGATCTTGAACTGAAATCTCTCAGGAGGTCAGTGCTGTTATCACAGGGGCATACAGACTGTCTTTTCCCCTCCTCTTTGTTCCAAAAGAAATGACCTGGGTTATAAAAGGCTGATGGATCAGAAAAAAATGAGTAAGAAACACAGAAAAACAAAGTATGTAGGGGGGATGTGGTAAAAGACAAAAGGAGATACGCCAGAGAAGTGAAATGAGAGAAAGAGAAGAATAGGCAATTAGAAAGGCAGAGAGATGTGAGAGGGGAAAATGCAGCTACAATCTGGTCCTCAGTTTTGCAAATTTGTAATTTGTACTAAATCTGTCATCACGAGCATATTACTCGAACTGAATTAAAGAGCAAACAGCCTGCCTTCCTCTGCTTTTTAACCCTGTTATTGTTAACCTAAGTGTTTTGAAATTCAGACTCCCTGATATTTCACAGCCTCCTAAGACAACCCTCATTCTTACCCTCCCCACATTTTGCAGTTCAATCTTCCTCATCTGTTCATGCCCTCAATCAATTCATTGCTTTGGTCAATATGCCAACATCCGGAACACAGAGTTAAAGTCATACTTACCTCTGATTTTATGCATTTACACACAGCAGGAAGAAAAATAACTCCAGCTCACTTTTATCTACACGTCTACAAATGACAGAAGAAAGTTACTATACAACCTGTTAGCTTCACCAGCAGCCCTAAGCTATCTAGAGCTGGACAGTGACCAGCATTTCCCTTGGCAGGGTTTTGAGATGCACCTCAAGCCTCAAAAGAGTGACTTAATTTGCAACTTCTTTGGCTTACCTCAAAAGGTAGCATGATTGGCGGCGGCGGCTTTTTCAGTTCTTCACATTTTCTCTTTTTACATATCCGGTGACTGGTTTTGCGTTTCCTGCAGCAGCTGCACTCTTCACAATTTGTTTTCCGCAGGCAGGGCTCACACACTCCACAACGCCTTCGTTTCTTTTTCTCCAGCATAGGGAGCAGAGACGAATATGGAACAGGGCAATCACCAGCTGGATTTTTAAGAGAGGATGGCCCCGAGGCCTCAACTGCTTCAGTGCTGTCGCTCACATTGCCCTGAACCAAATTCAGGCTTACTCCGACACTTCCCAGCTGTGATGAATAATCATTATGCTGCAGTCTTGAGTCAGCTGGCAAATCTGCATTTATGGCTTTTTCTGAGGCAAGAACAGAGATTTCCATGCTTGAAGGCAACTCTGAAACAAAACCTTCAGAGAACTGTCCAGAGCTTTCACCAGAGATTTTATCGACTGTGCTTTTTTCTAAATCTGGAGATAAAGCGGGGACATAACCTGAATTCAAAATTAATGTTTCTGCATCGATACATTTAACAAGCTGCTCGATGTCCTCCACTTCAATATTGTTTAAAGAGGTATCGGAAACTGGTTTACACGCTGCAAATACGTTTTTTGAGTCAGATTCTGAGTTCTCTCTTGTACAGCTCAAATCCAAATCTGAGTCAAGTTCTTTGTGAACAGAGACAAAATCCACACCCAGTTTCAGGGGGGATTCCACAAGCGAGCTTGCACCTTTGAAATGTAAAAGCAAATTTGATTCAGTGGCAGCTACAGAGCAGGAATTTGAAACAACATCTTTATTTTCAGACTCTAAATCCCAGCCTGCCATCAAGCAGGACTCTGCAAGGGAGCTTTCACCTTCTAATAAATGTTCTTGCGAGTTAAGCTCGGAGGTAACTATAGGCGCAGAATTTGAGTCTTGTTCTTCACTAGGTAGCACCAGGTCCAACTCTGCCTCGATGTGGGGTTTGGCAAGTGGGACCGACTCTTCTAACAGTACTGCTGAGCTGAGCTCTGAGGTATCGACAGAACCGGAGTCAGGTTCTTCATTGTTAGGCACCAGATCGAAGGGAGTCTCTGCACACACCTTCGAGTTCGATTCGGAGGCGATTACGGAGTCAGAAGGAGGAGACGGAAACACAAGTGCAGCATCTTCAAGAAATGCTTCAGCCAAACTACCCGTATGGAGATCGCCGGGTGTCTGCTCAGAGCTGGACAGGTCTTCCTGCTTGCCTTTCTCCCCTGACACTTCTGACTCGCCACCAGTTACCTGACTGCTTGGAACGCAGTCACCTGTTTTGGGTATTTCTACCTCTTTGTCTTCACTGGCACATGTGGTAACGGGCTCTTTGTCTGCACTACACGGAACATCTTCCACAGGCAGAGGAATTAACTCATTTTGTGCTAAATTTTGTTTCAAGCCTCTTTCACCTGCTTCAACATTTTTTTCTTCTACTACTGCCAGGGCTTCTTGTTCCTGTTTCTCCTTTGTTTCTAGCCTTTTCTGTGCTGCAGCTTTCCTGGGTTTTGCAATTGTTGGAGTTTGGGAGAATCTACGGGAGAACGATCGATTACGAAGGGACATTGTAAAGCCATTGACGTTGAAAGAATCCTGGTTATGGAAGAGGATACTGTCAGCTTTCTCCAAGGTCACCCAAGATGCCCCAGACAAGGTTTTGCTTACACCGCTCCTGAGAAGTCTACTTGAAGAGCTCACGACTGGTTTCTTTTCTTGCTGTTTTTTCTTAACATCTTTTTCTTGCACTGGCTTTTTGCCTTTTCCAGAACCAACAGCTTTCGTGGAAGCCTTTGTGGTTTTCTTTCTCACTTGGCTAGACTTCTTCTTGCCCTGGTTAGTTTTTCTTTTACCTAACTCTTCCTTTTTGACTAATCTGGAAGGCCTCGCGTGGTGAGCCATGTCTGCGGAGTAGTAGAAATGTTGACAGGAGAGGTGAAAAAAAAATCATGAGCTCTTGAGAGAACTTGTCAATAGAAAACTGCACACTGCCATAGCTGCTCTCTGCGGTGATACAGCATTAGCTCTGAAATAGAAGAACAGATAAAACAGTAGTAATATTCATGAAGAGTGCACCTGTACTAACTATTTTTTAACATTTAAATACACAGGTAGAAATATCAGCATTGGACATTACATTCAGCTAAGCTAAAAACTTTGGAACTGTTAGCGCTCTGCAAAATGGAAAGCTTGCTTAATGCCCATCACACAAATGGAGAAACAAACAGAGCTCATATGACCAGGCAATCTCACACGTTTCCTGTTCTACATCAGTTCTAGGTTTGGATTTTCTCAATCTTATTAACAGTCCATTAACGACCCCTTTCACTTGAGTAAGAACAGGTAAAGTTTACATCCGTAGCTTTATGTTCAACAGCTTACCTATCACTGTAAGGACACTGAGGAAAAAAAGCTGTTTACGGCGTGTGTGTGCACTCAAACCATCAACAAGGCACCTTGTTCTTCTACCATCCACCAGCTGCCCATTTTGGTGCAGTGCCAGGTAAAATGGGAGAATTTACTAGCTCCCCAAAGATGTCTAATGTGTGGTGTTACTCACAGGGGAACCGGACCAGGGAAGAATTGCCTTTCCCAGTGCTATGCCCAGGGATACCGGCACACTGTATTACACTGCAAGCCTTGACTGGGTCCTGTCTAGCTCTATCAAATGTATTAGACAGGCAGCCACCCCTGCTTCATCATCACGACCACTAACATATTCGCCTTCACCAAAATACCACGTTTCCCCTGAGCTTTTGTCCCCCAACCATCCAAATGCAATTCAGTCATCTCAGAAGATACAACAGATTCTTCATGCTCCAAATCAACTTCCTTCAAGGTTGGTCAGGTGTTTTTAAACGTAAAGCAATTCCCACAAGTACATAGTGTTTAAGTACATGGAGCTTTTAAGTACCCGTGGAAGGCTTTAAAGCTTTCTTTAGCCCTTTCAGTAGGTCATATGGCTAGACAAGGGCATCCTGAAAATGGGAGCAGGCAGAGCAAGAGGTTCTGTAGTCTCAGGCAGGAGGGTGCCTTCCCTTCATTCTCGCTTCTTTGACTTCCTTATGCCCACATCAAGTCACCTACAGGCCACTCGCACCTCATTGATAGGGAGAGGTAAAGAAAAGGAAGAACAAAACACATGGGGATGACACTTAAAATCCTGACCTCTAAAGGAAGTTAAATAAAGGGAAATCATGGCTTCTATAGGAAAAAGAGAAAATAAGAAGGGTGCTACTGAGCTCCTGACACCATCACCACCTCAAAATGCTGGTGAGGCAGAGTATACTCTCATTCCCATGACATCAACCAACTCTGAAGCTAGAACAGTGGGATTAGAGAGGCTGCGCTTGCCCACAGCCTGGTCTGAGCTCGGCTGAAGGTGCGGAGAGCGATGCTGGTGCAACTCAAGTCTACTTAACCCCCCAGAAACGTTTCACAGTATTACACCAGCCAGGTTTGGCCAGTGTAGGGCAAACAAGAAGGCACAGGGCACGTGAAGAACAGGTTCCACGAGCAGAACAGGTCCCCAGACCGCAAAAGCCTACCTACAGTACGAGGCGTGCAGAAACCTTACAGCCATCTGCACCGAACAGCACCGCCCCAAGATAAGCTCATTAGTCTGATGAGGGGACAGTCAAACATGGCCAAGACGGATGGCCGCTGTGTGGGACCACCAGTTCCTGCCACTTCCCAAAGCAGCAGTGAGCTCCTTCCTGACTGTGTCGGTGCTGAGCAGGCTGCCCCATGGCCACAGTACCTGCCAAGGCTAACAGGAACTCCCCTGTAGTTTTGGGGGAGCTTTAAGTAAGCTTTTGAGTGGCTTATTTAAAGCATTTTGAAGCCTCACTCTTCCTCACTCAGCAGTAGTAAGCTGACTGATCCTGTGTTCCACAGCATATAAACCAAGTGTCTCACCTAAACATGATGTGATTACTTTGTATCATGTCTTCATATAAAGTATCAGGTGACTGTTATTACCAAGGCAGCAGTTTTTCCACACACTCAAATCCAGTTTTAGAGCCAGCACTGCTGCACAAGGCAAGGCTAAACACACTTGTAGGGTCAGATCAGAAAATAACATCCACCAAACACACAACCAACAAGCTAACAGCATCCCTCCTCCATCACAGCAAAATGCCCCATCTGGAAAGAATAAGCAGACTAGTGGAATTTTTTGTAATCAGGTAACGCTTCAAAAGAAGAAGAGGGGTGAGCAGCTCCTACAGAAGCACTCTACAGCAGTCGGGTCAGAGCCTTAAATAGCAAAATAAACATAAAGCTGAAACAAAGGTAACCTGAGTGCTTTCTTCTTGGGGTGGTTTTGACAGAGCCCGGGGGGCTGTGAAGCCATGGGGAAGCAGGCGGCAGCCCAGGCTCCATAACAGCGTCACGAGAGGAAATGCAAGAGCTACTTTCAGAGACTATGGCCAGGAGAGCAGGGAGGACAGCAAAAAAACAACAAGAAAGGCCAGGCAGCACAAGAATGAGCAAATAAGGAGGAGGACTGAAGAGCTAAAACGATAATTTTTTTTCTCTTTATCAGCCTCAAAACAGAAGCAGAATGAGGGGTGAACGTGGAAGATCTGGAATGGAAACTGAGACCAAATTTTTGAAGATACTGAGTGTGTATAATTCTCTGCTCATATTCCTTTTCTACATAACTAGCTGCTACTGCTGCTGTGCAACTTTGGGAAGCATGACAAAAATTAGCAATTGGAAGCTTCATTTATAACAAGTTTGGTGGTTTTTTTTTTCCTAAAAGCATCATTATAATTACAGGAAAATGTCTTTACCTGCATTTGGAAAATGCAACACAGTTGCTTCAGGACTGAAGAAGCAAGACCATTCTGCTGGGTTTGGGTTTTGGATTTGTGGTTTGGTTGTTGCTGTTGTATTTCTTTCCTTTTAGTGCAGAAAAACATACCTGTCTGGCAAGAATGTAGAAAAGTGTCAAAGCCAAAGTGTTGCTTCCTTTCGGGGCCAAAATTAGAAGCTACAAACACTGAGCTGTTGAGGACTTGCCATTTTTTCTGGTAACCAAAGAATGCTGATATTTGTAGGAAATGGACGGGCACTTAAATGCCACATTAAAGATGGCAAAGGCTGCTAGTATTCGTTTTGCTCAGAGATGATAACACAGCAACAGGAACAGCAATAGTTTTACCCATTTTGTTTCAGTTTTGTCGCTGGAGGGAATTCAGGTTTTTCAGAAGGGATCTGGATGACAGATCCCTAAAGGATGTTTTTTCCCTCCCAGTTAATACTTGACCCATTTGTCTGGCACTCTGAGCACCTGACCACCCATGGTAAGCTCTTGGGAAAAATGCCTGTCAGTAAGAGATCTTTGCTTCCCTTAAAGAAAGCCCATAGTCTTGATGAATACTAGCCCATCACAGCAATTTTAACCACTAGATAAAAAACCTGTGCAGCAATTTTATAAATTGTCTAATACAACCAAATTACATTGTTATTTCTTTGCTTACTCTTCCACATTTAAGACCAAAACATCAGTTAGCCACAAGCTACAAGTAGTCACATTTTGTTTTCTGTAACACTAGGAAATACTTTGTCTTTCCTTTTCCACTGAAAGCACTGGTAAGGACTCTGTTGATACCCACAGCAGTTGCAAATTGCCTCATGTCACTTCTGAAGGACAGTGGTTGCATCACAGTGGTCACATTTCGGAGCAAGAAATTAATTGTATTTCCAAAATATTTATGTGGATTTAGCAAGGTTGTCAAACATTAACTTCATAACTTGGCAGTTTTCCATCATCCTGGAGAGAAACAAA
This sequence comes from Apaloderma vittatum, assembly GCF_000703405.1. NCBI lineage: Eukaryota > Metazoa > Chordata > Aves > Trogoniformes > Trogonidae > Apaloderma > Apaloderma vittatum. Next base: position 3,016 of record NW_009710551.1, on the reverse strand, counting down.
CCGACTTCCATGCTGTCTTCTGCAAGTCAAATCAGGCATGACCTACCATCCTCAGAGCAGAGGACAGGCAAGCGTCTCTAGGAAGTAAAACCAGTAATAGGTATGGGAGGGCTTGCAGGGAACTGCCCTAGATAATAACAGTACATCCCAAAGCTGTCTGTTATTTGACCTGACTTATCTCTTCTAATTCATGTGCAAAGCTGAAAGCTGGTTTTAAGGCCCGTTGCTTAAGTTTTGCTCATTCACAGTAATAAATCTGGAGCAATCCCACTGACTGCTGTAATCCTCAAGAAATGCTGCTAAAAAGCTAATCGAGGGCTAAATCTTTTAGTCTCTATTTTGGTTAAAATTCCAAACAATTATAACGAGAATTTTGCCTACAAAGTAATCGGGGAATTTAACCCCATACTGTCGGGATGCCTCCAGGGGAAAAAAAAGCCACACATACGACCACCTGCTTTACTTATTTTCTTTCCCTTTACACAAAAAGATAAAAGCATAAACGACGCTTTCCTTCCAGAAGTAGTATCCATCAAAATTCTGTTTCATAACTTGATTCTTATTGGAAGATGGGGAGAAAAAAAAAAAGAGATTAAAAGATGTGTTCCCATAAAATGGTGGCAGCTTTTTTATGGCATTATGGAAGAGAACAAGTGACCCCTGAACCAACACAGATTCATGGAGGGGAGGGGATACACAGCTACCTGAGCCTGGTTTCACTACACTCAGATACACTAATTAAGTGCATTTTGTTTCAGTGTTGAGATATCTTTTAAAGAAGCTTTCTTAAAGCCACGTAATAACACACAGGTCCCAAGCAATAAGGGCCACAATTTAACTTAGAAGATGTCACACAAGCTCAGATCCACAATTTTGAATTGAAAAGCATCCACACGCCGTTCAGGAACACTGCTTTCCATTTTACTGTGTGTAAGATTTCTGCTTTGCTTTACAGGATTATGCCACTCAAGGCATATTTTATCCACATATATTAAACCTTGACTTAAGCCACCACTTTCCAGTAGCACAACTGCAAATCTGGGACAGGCACTGCAGGATGCCACCTCAGTTTCCCCCCAAGCCATCCGCTCCAAGCTTAATCCTTTTCCACTGACATCAGTGATGCCAGATGATGCTCAGCAGACGAAGCACCAAGGCCTTCACCCTAAATTTCTGTCCTCGCTGGACCCAGAAGGCTTGGAGGGTAAGTCTGGGTAAGGGAGGACTGTCAGCACGTCCTGCTTCACCAAGTGGGGAGCTCAAGACTGCTGCAAAATACGCACTCTCAGTGAATTCACCAAGAGATGCTGATGTTTAGCATTTTGCAACGTCATGATTTCATGCACCTTGGAGCATGCACAGCGAGTGGAATAGATAAAAACCCACACAAAAAAGAGCCCTCCTAGTTTAAGGAAGGCTGCATTAGAATGATTTAAAAGAAGTGTGGCAAGGAACCACACATGCTTAAACCGCAAAACCAGATTAAGCCTCATACAAACAACTGGCACTAAGAATCCATTGTGAAGATTCCCACCGCATGTGCAAATATCCTCCCTCCAGCCTAGGCTTGTTTTAACCTCTGCTCAGCACAACCAAACCAACCTTAACAGGGGGAATGCTAAAAAGTAAAAAGATAACAATCAGTTTCTAAGAGTTCATCCAATAAAAGTCCATTCTATCAAAACATTTCAGGTACTCTTGAATATTAAAGAAAAGCAAACAAAACAAAGCCCCTCAGCTAAGCATATCCTCCTATAACTCCATTTATGTCGTTTCAAACACTGTATTTCTTTTTGATAATACCCAATTCCATTCTTCAGGAGTCTTGCCTTTTCTTAACTAAAAAAAAAAAAAAAAAAAGGGAAAATCACTAACTGAATCATCTTATCTCAAACCTAATTAAAAGAAGGGGGAGGTGGAGGGAAGAACCTTCGGGCAAAGATTAAGTCCGGAAAATTTCAGCCTGAAAGGTGTTTTGAAATGTAAGTAACCGAAAACAGAAAGGAGGCTTTAACAACCACGGATAGCACACCAGCCACAATAAAATACTATCAATGGGGATTTCGAATTATTAGGCAGTGAAGACTTAGGTCTTATAGAAACCACAAGTATCAGGAAGTTCCTTGGTACGTCTCACCTTGAATTTTTCCCCGATTAACCTACTTTGTGAAACCAGCCCACCCTTGTCTCATTTCCGCATTACCAACCCCTCTCACCCAGAAGGCCTGAGCCTCAGCCCAACAGCAACCACCACCCACCCTAGTGCCACCCAAGACACTGCTTCCCAACAGCACAAACTGGCCTCCTCCTCCTTCACAGTCAGGGCTGACCAGGCTACCTGCCCCATTCTGCCCAGACCAAGAATACACACTAAGTTTTCTGGATTCAATCTCTACTGCTAATTCGTGTTGACTGACATTAATGAAAACAAGGTGATTACTGCATAGAATAGACTTCTGCCTCTCTGCGTGAGCACCTTAAAAACAGCACTGTGCACAGCTGGGAAGAGCTACTGTCCGGAAGATTATTTTTTTGTTATTATAGACACAGGTTTCTCCGTTGGTTTTCAATTTTAAAGAGTCACCTTTGCCCTACAAGTCTGCTCGATACGTTTAAATATCTAACACTGCAAGCGCATCTTTGCCCAGTTTTGCTGTTACTGCATTAACACTCTGGAAAGAGAGCTCCTTGGTCAAACCCACATCGACACAGCCACCCTGGCCAGTTTGTTTGCAGAGACGAGCTCACACCGCCCCTCTCCAAG
>NW_009710551.1:0-221 GCF_000703405.1 Apaloderma vittatum | reverse complement strand
GGGCCACCAGCGTGCTATGGATGGCTTCTCGCCCGCTCCCCTCTCCCCTCCTTAAAGCAGCAGCATCTCACCACGCTGGGCTGCTGCTACGGAGGCAGAGAGAGATGCAAGCGATGCGGTTCACGTTCCTCTTTAAATCTGTTTGGGGTGCAGCAGGATAGGCTGGCGGGGTGCGGGACAGGCAGGCACAGGATTGGCGCGACTCCTTTGACTACGGCTGC
>NW_009710550.1:894-1214 GCF_000703405.1 Apaloderma vittatum | reverse complement strand
CTCCGGGTGGAGATGGAGTCGGCCGCCCGCATCACCTACTGCTACCTGGGCATCGCCGAGGTGCGGACTCTCCAGCAGTGCCTGTTTTTGCACTTCCAGGCCAACGCCAAAAGCTTCGGCAAGGATTGGGTGGGCATCAACGCCTTCTTGTCGCAGAACTGCGTGGTGGAGCCCGGCGTCTCGCCCAAATCCATCTACATCAAATTCGTGGAAGTGGAGAGGGATTTCCTTTCCGCCGGCTCCTTGGTAGAGTGCCTGGAAAAAGCCATCGGATACCCCTTAAAATTTAAAAACTGAGTCGCGGCCTTCATAAGGATCAG
>NW_009710550.1:560-772 GCF_000703405.1 Apaloderma vittatum | reverse complement strand
TTATTATTATTTTTTTCGGACTTTCCCAAGGATTTTTTTGGGAGAGGGGGACAAGAAGAGGCTCCCGGGCGGTTTTTCCACGGAGAAACGGCCGTTAGGTACATTCCGCGCCGGACGAGCGGCGTTTTTTTCATACGAAAACCTGTTTGTTTTTTTTTCTTCTTGGGGTGGGAGGGGGGTTCTCTTGGTTTTTTTTTTTTCATCCACGGCGT
>NW_009710550.1:0-484 GCF_000703405.1 Apaloderma vittatum | reverse complement strand
AATCACGTGCGAGGAAGAACTGGTTTTTTTTCTCAAAGCCACCCTTCGCGACTGTTGTACAGAGAATTTAGAACTTCACTTTTATTTTTTGGGGGGTTTTTTTTTGGTCACCCGTCGAGTGTTCTACTCTCTCCGGACAGTGTTGCCTGCAAAAAAAAAGAAAAACAACAAAAAAAAAAAGACAAGACTTTGGTTTCTGTGATGTATTCCACATTACTCGTAGCGTTGCCATATCCGCTTTTATTTTATTTTATTTTTTAACATTAAAGACAATTCCTGGCCTTTTTTTTTTTATTATTATTTTCCTTTTTTTTGTTGGTTTTGTCTATTTTATTTTTTTTTTTCTGAGTCGTAGTTAGCCTCTTTCCGAGGATAACCTGGCAGCTGGGGAAACCATTTTATTGTTTATTTTTTATTCTGTTTTTTTTCTGGTCGAACAATCAAAGCTGTGAGAAAGGGGAAGGGGGGGGTTGGAGGGGAGGGA
>NW_009710549.1:276-2178 GCF_000703405.1 Apaloderma vittatum | reverse complement strand
GTCCCCCTCGCCCGGGCTCCCGGTACCCCGCCAGTCTAAACAATCGTTCGCCTTGCCAAAACTGTTTGGATTAGGAGCTATTACTTAAAGGTTGGTTTTGGTTGACGCTGCCGGGCACGAGAAGGATTTGTAAGTGGTTTTATATCTGAGGAGAAGGAGATTTTTAAGCTTAAGAAGGTAACTACACCCGCACCTGTACCCGAGAGTGCTTCGGGTTGACGGCCGGGTTTTCCGCGGGAGGAATGTGGCGAAGAATTTTGGTGGAGGAGGTGCCGGGGGTGCGGCGAATTCCAAAAGCAAATAAAAGGCGGATGAAATACGCGGGTATCTCTAAGTGTGACTTTGTTGCGGTGGCAAAATACAGCGGCTGGCTTTCTGCTTTCCAGGAGGGAAATGGTGAAGGGAAACTGCTGTTAAATATGTCCTGGAGTGGTATTTCCCCGGCAGAGCTGGGGAGTAACAGATTATTGTAATTCAGGGTTTTCTGGGGGTAGGGGGAGGAGCGGAGAGGACGCCTGAATGTGACTGAAGCGGAGATTGCAGTGTAGATGGTTTAGCTGTCACTGTAACTGCTCTAACACGATCCAGCCAGGCAAACGTGCGCACTTAATTTCTTTAAATATTACGGGATCAACGAAGAAATGTTTTCTCTGTCTGCCCCTGGGATTTCAACAGTTTGGTTTGGATGCAAAAACATAGCTTGAAAAAGAGAAAAGAAACAAAGGAAAAAGAGAGGGAAAAAAGAAATCAGTCTGTAGTCGATGCTATAAAATGTAAATATAGTTAAGCCTTGCGTGATTTTTATTTTTTTTTTTTTGTCTCTGTGTGCTGGTTTCAAACAGAAGACCGCCTGGCCACAACTTTTTTAAGTAAGGCCAGTGGGTTTCGCTTGCCCCGAGTGTTCATTTCCAACGATGCGTTTTCATTCTGACGTATGTTGTGAAAATATTATCTTTTAAAAAACTCTTTGTATTTAGCGTGTTCTGTGTTTGTTTGCCGGTATTCCCTCCTTTTAAAATTATGTGCATACTAAGTAAAAAACTTTCCGGAGAAGACTGGCTTTCAGGAAATATATGTTTCTGAAATGACCTCTCAAAGCACCCAGCCAGTGAGCTGTAATTCTACCAGGTGTGTTTATGGATTAGCCGGGCTGAAGAGGTTAAGGAAGTTGGAAAAAAAAAAATTGGAGGCAATCAACATCTGAATGTGAAAGTCCAGCTGAGACTGTGAACAATACAAACTATTGTGGGCGATGTTTTAACTCACTACTGTTTTATAGGTATCGTAATCTGCCCCCGGAAATGAGACAAATAGTCTCCCAACAACAACAAAACTCTGCTTTGAAAGCTACTTTAGGAAACGGGTCTCGTACGAATGTCACTTTCCGTCAGAGCGCGTTTAAAATTAGGCTATTCAATCTGTTGTAATGGGTACGGATTATGAGTAAACACAGCTTGGAATGAGCAACCTCGTGTTATCTCCAGGAACTGCAGAGTTACGGCTGAACTAAAGGCACCTCAGCGAATTTCATCAGCACTGTTACTGTCCCTGCCCTGGGCCAAGAATTATATTTCCTCTATGGGGTAACTGCCATGTTGAAAAATGAAGGTGGAAATGTTTGTTTCGTGTATTTATTTTTTCCCCTCTTAAAGACACATATCCGCGTTTAGCCAAATTATTCAGAGCGACAACGAAACCGATTGGCTTTTGCTTACTCATTAGCGGGGCTGTAATAATTAGGAATAGTCCTACTGGCTCGTTTTTGAATTTGAATATTTGTTTCCCTGGGCTCGACTCTGGCGGCGGGGACTAGGGGAGAAGAGGCACATAGAACTTTATCCGGGCTGCTCGGGGGTGCCGGGAGCCCGCCCGGCCCTTCCCGGGGCCTTCTCGGACACTCAG
>NW_009710549.1:0-245 GCF_000703405.1 Apaloderma vittatum | reverse complement strand
ACAAAACCCCCCCCCATCCGCCCCCCCCCCCCCCCCCAGCCACAACCTCTCCGTTCATTATGAGGGGGGGCGGTGTTCGTTAAGATACAAGAACCTCTTCCACGCATTAGCTTCGTTCACAAAAGATGGATTTTTCGCTAAGACGGGCTCCTGGAGCTCTGAAGGGAAAAGCCTCAGCGGAGGGGCAATTTCCGAACAGAAAGGGGGAAAAATAAAAATAAAGGCAGGCCTAAAAGCTCCTGGAT
>NW_009710548.1:0-1134 GCF_000703405.1 Apaloderma vittatum | reverse complement strand
TCTCTGCATCCTCCATCCCTCCTTCTCTTCTTCTCTGCATCCCTCCATCCCCCCTGCTCTCCATCCCTCCTTCTCTCCACCCCTTCGCCCTCCCTCCCCTCCCTGTCCCCGGGTGCACTCACGGCGCGCAGGGCGCTGAGCAGCTGCGAGTAGGAGAAGATGATGAGGGAGAGGGGCACGATGAAGCAGAAGATGAAGAGGAACCAGGTGTAGTACTCGCTCTTGTACTTGGTGCCCACCGTGTACCAGTCCGGCCCGCACGAGCACTGCAGCCCCTCGGGCACGTACCTGAGGGGGGACACCCAAGGGACACACGTGGGACACTCAGGGGACACCTGAGATGCTCCTGGGACACCTGTGACACCCCTGTGGCACCCCATAGCACCCCCAGGGGACACCTGGGGGACACCCGGTCACACCCAGGGGGCACCTGTGACACCCCTGGGACACCCATGGCATCCACAGGGGACATCCATGGGAGACCTGTGGCACCCCTGGGACACCCATGGCACCCCTGGGGCACCCCATAGCATCCCTGGGGACATCTGAGACACCCTTGTGGGTCACCCAGGGGACACTATGCTGTGGCATCCCATGGCACCCCCAGGGGACACCCGTGGCAGCCCTGTGGCATGGCTGGGCTGCCATGGGGACACCCAGGGGACACCCAGGGGGCACCTGTGACACCTCTGGGACACCTGTGGAACCCAAGGGGACATCCATGGGAGACCTGTAGCACCCCTGTGGCACCCCATGGCACCCCCAGGGGACACACATGACACCCCTGTGGCATGGCTGGAATGCTCTGTACCCCACAGCACCCCCAGGGGACACCTGGAGGACACTTGGGGGACACCCAGGGCACCTCGATGGCACCTCATGGCACTGCTGGGCTGTCCCACACCCTGCTGGCACCCCTGTGGCCCCTCATGCCACCCCTGTGGCACTCCAGTGTCACAGCACAGCACCCCTGTGTCACCCCATGGCACCTTATAGCACCCCATGTCGTCCCAGGGTATCGCGGTGTCACCCGATGTCACCACCAGGCTGCTTCATGCCCTGTGACATCCCCATGCCACCCCCCTGGTACCCCTGCGGCACTGCTGGCCATCCTCTCGGGATCCCTGGGGCACC
>NW_009710547.1:0-7512 GCF_000703405.1 Apaloderma vittatum | reverse complement strand
AGTAACAAGTGATAGGACAAGAGGAAACGGCATCAAGCTGCGCATGGGGAGTTTTAGATTGGATATTAGGAAAAATTTCTTTATCTAAAGGGTCGTCAAGCCCGTGGCACAGGCTGTCCAGGGCAGTGGTGGAGTCCTCATCCCTGGAGGGATTTAAAAGCTGGGTAGATGTGGTGCTCAGGAACATGGGTTAGTGGTGGGCCTGGCATTACTGGGTTAGCATTTGGACTTGATGATCTTAAGGGTCTTTTCCAACCTAAACAATTCTTTGACTTCCTCAGCTGGGACGTGTGAGCCATGAGGTAACTGAATCCCCACGTCTTGTTGCAGGTTGTGGAGGGCGTGGGAATAAACCACAACAAGCACAGACAAAAGACTCGGATCAAGGTTTCCATGGGAGACTGCCTCCTAAATCATGAGTAATTGCCTTGCAGCCGTGATTAAGGGCACGAGGCACCATTAGGCAGCCACTGTAACAGGTACTGCATAGACACACAACTTCTCCCGACTACACGTGTATTTATATATGGCTGCAGGGGTTACAGACATGGCACACACACACACAGACAGATGTATGCGTGTCCTTTGATCATCCCGTTTGCTCTTCTCAGAGCTATTCAGCCTCAGCTGCACTCCATTTAACTGCAGTCCAGCTCTTAGGGCAAACATGTAAAATCCTTGCCTTACATGACTGGGGGAAGCAAGAACATTAATAAACGTGCTGATTTCCAAGCTGCATAGCGCGATGGTCCTTCGCGCTTTCCAGTGCTGTTTCGTTCTCGTTTCAGCCTTGCAACATCTCGCCTTTCAGACCTATCCCTTAGCTTGATCCAGCAGATGGACTTTATTTTTTTCCCCAGTGTTCCCAGTTTATAATTGGGTGATGGGGGAGAGACAAGAGACGACGACGATGATGACTAGCACATGCACCATGTGCTCCAGCACGGGGAACAGCAGGGATGGTGTGCTCAGTGGTGCAAACCCTTAGCTCAACATGTGCTCCATCTGCCTCGTTCTGCAGTGCAGTTTCTTTCTTCTACTCACTCCTCTGTGCTTTGATGATTTTGGTTAGTTGGATTTTTTTCTTGCTTTCTTGCCAACATTGTTTGAGAGGTAGGGTTTCTACTTCCTGGGCAGTCCTGACACATGAACTGCTCAATGTCATGTTTTGCTTTGAGGTCATACACCCACATGGGCTGCCTGAAGACAAGCAGCTTCTTTTTCGGCTCTGGAGCTGATCCATAGCACGACTTCTGTGGGGGCCAAGGGCACCAGAGCTAAAGTTAGCTCTTTTCTGTCCTACGTGTCAGATTCCTAGTTCCTCCAGGCTTCAAGAATTGTGTAACTGGGACTTTGGAAATGCTGATGGCCTTCATATCAAGGCAAGGTGGGGTAAGTCTTGGATTTGCATATGCACAGAAGAGAGATTGAAAATCCAACAACAGGAATACCGGTCTTGGGCAAGTCCTTCTGGACTTGCTGACTTCTTAGAATCTTCTAGCATCTGGATCTGGGATTTCTAGACAATTTGCCACCATGACACTTTCCAAGGTGCCATTCTCATTCCTTCGGCTTTGGGAAGCCAACAGGCCCTAAGGCATTGAAAGCAACAATCTCTGTCTACAGAGCGGTTTGCTCCAGACCTCTGGGCTGTGAAAGCTTCAAGACTCTCTAGTAGCTGAAAGCCTTTCCAAAGCACCTGAGGACAGGACTGACACAATGAGGTTTGGGTGTTTTGCTAAGGTGTCTTCAGGGCTACTTTGCACGGAAAAGAAAAGGCTCTACATGTTCAAACTTGCCACTAACAAACAATTTCTCATGGTGTGCCAGCACAGCCTACCTGGAAACAAGATTTGTGACTCTCATTTCCCTTGTTACCCTTCTTTTTATTTCATGTTTACTGTGTAGAAATCCAAGTGGATCCGTGGTTATCATTTGCCAGAGTTTAGAATATGCATAAAGACTTGATGCTTCCACTCCACCTTGAAAAAACTGCTTTCATATTTGACTACCCCAGCAGTGGGACAAGAAGGCCGGTGCCAAGTGAATACATCATTGCCACAATATATTGGCTGCTGACAAGATTGTAAGGCTGAGCTGAAGATTTCAAAGCCCTGGGCCTGGACCAGGACACCATGCTGAGATTGTACAGTCTTGGCTAGACAGCTGCGGGTGCAGTAAATGGGCATCATGACATAAACTATCATCCACTGTGCTCCAAAAGGTCACTGAGATATGGGTTTACCTCCTCCATCCCTAGGAATGTTACTTCTACTCTGTATTTAGGATGGTAAGTCCCTATTTCAGGAGTCTGTTAGAAGCAGATAAGTTGTTTAGCATTCCTGAAGCACATTGTCTGTTTGCAGCTCTTTCTGCACTTGCCAGTCTTCAGTGCAAAAACAAATAAGCAAAACCACCCCTTGATATTGTTAGAGTGTAGGCTAAAACATCACCAGTATCAGTAGTAACTTCTCAGCACCTGACTGTAAAAGTTGTTCTTCTATGAGATTCACCCTTCTGTTATACGTTACCCAACACGTAGTCCAGCAATTCTTCAGAAGCAGGTTCAAGATTTCTGGTGCAAGGGCCTGTATCCAACATATGGAGTGCAAGAGGCAAGAAGGGGCGTGCTAGAGGTTCACCTGGGCAGTTCAGACACATTTCCAAAAATGACAGTACCCAGGGACTTTTCTCTCTCTGCAAAGGATTGCACTTCTTGAGCTAGGGATTGAAAAAGCCATCTCAGAAGTGGAACAGATTCTTCTTCAGTGAGCGGCAGAGGCCACTAATACAGCTCTGAGTCCAGGTGACAATTAGTCACCAGATTTGTCTGGAGACCAAAGCTTCAGCTTCTCATCAACTCTGACCAGGGGTCCAGCCTAGGAGCAGCTGTGAGCAGAGATACCTTGACATCCCTATGCTCAGGACCTCTTCAGCAACCAATCCCCAGGAAAAAATCCTTGATAGTTCTGGGACAGTTTTACCTTCTTGCAGTTGTGCACAGCTCCTGTGTTGGATCTGGCTGAGATGGAGTTAATTCTCCTCATAGCAGCCCTCACAGAGCAGTGCAGTGGTAGCTAGAAAAATGTAGGTAATAACTGTGTTTTAGCTACTGCTGAGCAGTGCTCCACAGCATCAAAGTGTCTCTGCAGCATTCCTCCCTCACCAGTGAGCTGAGAGTGGGCAAGATCTTGGGATGGGACATAGCCAGGAGAGCTGACCCAAAGTGCCCAAAGGCATATTCCATACCCTGTGGTGTCTGCTCAGCAAGGGAAGAAGATAGGGAAGTATGAAGTAGAGGTCCTGAATTTGAGAGGCAGTAATAGGGATGAGGACGGGACAGAAAGGCATTGGAGATAAGGGGTCAGGTATATCACTGAAAAGATATTTTTGGAGGGAAAATTTTAAAATAAGAAAATTAAAATGAGGGAACTTGCTTCCAAACGTTGACTAGGGAGGGTCACAACCTAAATATAGGCTGTGGGATAGAGGCTTCCTAGCAGCATCCCATTTCCATAGCCCATATGGTGCAGGATTTATGTCTCCATGCTGAACAATCCAATAGCTACAGCTGTTTGGCTCCATGAAATAAGCTAAGGATGAGTTTCCAACACTGAGTATGCTTGGCACAACATGTTTTGTGACCATACATCTGAACTTGCTTACCTTCTTTTTCAGGTATCCGGGTCCCAACTTGCTGGGCCAGTCTCCTGAGTTTGAAACTTGTTATTGGCTCGAGAATCATGGCCAGCTTCTCTTCAATCTCCTCGCAAACTCACTGATTAATTAGGCTGGAGCTTGCCCTGGAGCTTGAAACTCCCTTCTCCCACATGGACGTGACCTTCCTAGACTGCAACTGAACTCTTTGGGGATACATGATGGATACAGCACAGAAGATAGCTGCTGAGATAGCTTATGCAAAGGGTCCCATTACTCTGGTTGCCTCCTCGTTGACCTACACCACTTCACTCACTGCCACAGGACAAGCAGCTCCTGTAAGCCAGGAAGATGGAGTCACTCACCAGTTTTTGCGCCGTGCACTGAACATCTGGTTGTTGATAGGGGAATGAATAAGCTAGAGGGGCTGATGGGAACCAGATTGTTTGCACTCCATCCAAAAATTCCTCTGCAAGTTTCCAGTGTCAACTTTTGGCTTATCTTTCACACATAACCTCTCTGGGCACTTTCTGGGAAAGCGGGATTTGCACCAGCTGAGAAGAAGGATTTGTCATGTTCATTGTGTTGTGCTTTTATCTGAGCAGACAGGTTTGGGCTTGATTAAGGACACACTCCTTCATGTCATCCAAATGGAGAGGCACTCTTCCAAGCTCCCAGGCAAGTGAAACAAGAGGGGACAGGAAGAAAGGGACTGTGAAAAGGACCTTTCTTTCTACAGGGCGTGGGGAAGGAGGTCAGAGTGGGTGGGAGAGAAGAGAAGCTGGGATTCTAGCTCAAGAGCCACGTACGAAGCCCCAAGATATACCTGCTGTTGTGACACCCTCACTGTGGCCAAGGAGTTCAGCATTTGCATCCTCCCTGTCAGCATTTTCACTAGACCTTGAGGATCACTGCAGAATAAAGTCTGGCCAGGGGTTTTTTTCTTGAGTCCCAGTCTTTCTCTGAAGGTGAGGCAAGTGGTTTTTTGAAGCTCTCTTTCTCAAAAACAAGTGAATAAAACAAAACCCTGGGCCAGCCGGAAGGAATCCCAGGTCTGCCACCCATTCTCCATCTCATTCATGGGGAAGGTGGGCCATAAACTCCGCACAAGCCACACTGCAAAGCAACGCCCTTTCTCTATCCTTGATGTCTTCTGACACATTTAAATGATAAACTTGAGAATTAATTCATTGTTTTTAAAAGTATGTTTTAATGTACTTAAGCCCTGGCTGGGTGATGTTCAGTGTTCACTAATACCTCTAACTAGGAATGATGGGGCATCTCTTTCTTTAACCAGCCATCCTTGGCATGTTCTACAAATCTTAGGACCTCTGGAATGACCACTGAGCAAATGAGCTTCCAGAAATGAGTGCCCAGTCTCCTCCTAACCGAAGCAGAAAGGAAAGCAGTTCCAGGAAGAACATCCATCATGGGCTGTTGAGTTTATTAAGCCTGTCACAGCCTGATCCTTGATGCCCAAGACTGACACTCTTCATTCCACACAGCTGTAAGTTGTTCCCTGGATACCAACGGTTGCTAATAATGACTTCTCAAGACAAGAATCTTGGCCCAGAATCTATTTTTATGTCCCACTCTGGCCCAGCTAAACTAATAAAGGAGGTTTTTTTATATAGCAGAGAGAACAATAGCTTTCCTTTAGCATTCCATAGTCAAGATACTGAGTAGACATGGCAAGAAATTCTGAGGTTCCTTTGAGGCAAGGATGATTCAGCTTAGACATTAAGAAATACTTGCTGGCAGAGATTAGGATTCTGGGATCAGCTGCCTGAGGTCTCTATAGTCTCCAACACTGCAGGTCATTAAGCACCATCTCTTTAAAGAGACATTTAAGGTAACTTTCTGCTGGGAATGGCACAGTTAGAGTTGATCCTATCCTGGTCCAGTACGGGTACTATACATCTTGTTTTCTGAAGAGCATCTCTAGGCCACCTTCAAGGCCACATGTCCATTGTGTAGATGGTCGTGGTGTCAGAGCAACCCTTGTGCACGCAGAGGCCTCGGCGATGAGCTCAAGAGATTATTGTGCTGGTAACCATCTTGCACAACTGTTTTCCACCTTCCAACATCAAAGAAATTCTAAAGGTTTACAACTTCAGATCCTGGCACAGGGAAAGAATCAAGGTCCTGGCACTATGTCGCACAGAGTCTCTTTGGAAGTGCTAATGGAGGAGGCAGGAGGAAAAGAAAATCATGAAGCTATAGTTCAAAGCGTGAAAGAAGGAGACTGAGGGATATCTTGAGTCATCTGATCAAAATGTTGCTGTCACAGGTACTCTGCCATATGTTCCCATTCACACTTTTAATGCTAATAAGAGGCTTTTCCAGAATTGCGTTCCTCTGATGCTTCAAAGCCATCTGCTAGTTTTTCCACTTCAAGAGTAGCCTTGGCCCAATTCACATCCATCTACATTTGTGCCAACAGCCACCTGAAACTTAAATACTTCCTCTCCCTCTTGCATCCGTATCATGCTCAGTATAGAAAACTCACCTCTCCCATCCACCAAGTTTTATGACTTCAGTCTCCATATTGAGAAACTCATGTTTGGTGTCTAAAGCTAAAAAAAAAATAAATGTATGACTACAGGTCATTGTTGACAAAAACTGGCAGTAGCTCTTAACATAATGTCATGTAAAACTAGCTCATTTTCTTATTAGTATAATTATAAAAGTTCCATTTCCTTCCTTCCTGTTCACACCCCCTCTCTAAGCTGAAAGAAAAGATTTCTCTAATTCTTACTGCCAAGCCCAAGTAACACAAAAGAAATCAAATCTGGCAGGCAAAACGTCTTCATTTACCGTGTCTTTCAATGGCTTATTTCACATACAAACACTCACACCCACACCCACACGGATGCTCGCACAGGAATGTCTTTTTTTGACATTACTTTATAAGCCTCTTCCAATGCCAAAGAATGAGTAAAGGAAGCCGGAAAATTCTTTTGGATTATGAGGCTGAGGAGACACAATCCAAGAAATGTAGATGTTGAAAGATTCATCAAGTCAAACTAAGGTGGCTCCTGGAAATGTTGTCTAATAACATAAATTCAAACTGTAATATATCCTGAAGTGCTTTAAGACTCAGACTGTGGCTGCTGATTTTCTTTGGTAATTCAGCTAGGGAAAAGGGCAGTAGCCAAGCCTTGTCGGTAACATGGCAGTTTTCAGGAAGGAATGCAAGTACAGAGTGAAATTTAGGTTTTTAACTAAAAACTCCAACCTTCAGGAGGTGAATTGGGTGAGATTCATGTCACCCATGTTTGGATGTCTGCCATATAGATGTGTCCATCTCAGCTGGATGCCCTGAGCTCTCATTTTTGAGAGGAGAGAAATGGCCACGCGTAGCACAGAGATCATCTAATCTGTTTTATATATCTATTTGGGACAAGATGAATCATATCCTGCAACTGCCTGTTCCTGTCCATTGACTGCAGAGTCCAAATCATTACTTGCAATGTAAACATATAGGGTAGGAATTATAACATGTATTTTATGTTTACAAAGAACATGCTTTCCTCTGAGACAGAAATCTAGGGTTCTGCTCAAGTCATTGGTGCAGAATCTGGTCAATAAAGCCAATGGAGTTTTATAGAACAACTCAGCCAAACAGCTCCAGGGCTGGACACAGAACTGCAGGTGGGATCTCACCAGAGCAGAGGGGCAGAAGAACCTCCCTTGTCTTGTTGGCCATGATTCTCATGAAACAGCCAAGGATTCAACTGCAATTCTCAGGCAAGGCTTTGGGATAATGTCACTCCATCAGCGCCACAGTCAGCTGCAGGCAGACAGCTGGAATGAGCTGAATGCTGGGGGAGCATCAAGAAAAGTGTGTCCAGC
>NW_009710546.1:0-4018 GCF_000703405.1 Apaloderma vittatum | reverse complement strand
AGATATAAATAAATATATATATAGTTTGAGAAAACAAAGGCCCTAAAATCTAAGGAAGTTCTTGCAGACCAAAAAGCTAGCCTGTTCTTCAAGGTACATAAGGTAGTCTATTAATTGTACCCCAAAAAACCTTGCATTGCTAATAGATTTTCTGAATTACAGGCAATAAGAGTTTAGATTAACTTATCAAGATTGAACAGATTTAGGTTCTGAGAAAATTAGCTGAAGACATAAGGACAATCAGGAAGATTCTGAAGATTGGAAAAGGATTTCAGTGGACAAGACATAGGAAAAAATGTAGCATAGCAGTGATGGTATTTTTCAGCATCTGGAAAACAATTGTCTCACAGACTTATTGGTGTGAGAGCTATTAGACATTTAAACCAGAAAAAAAATCCAGTGTCCTCCCATCTCAAGAAAAATTTAAGACACTGCATTTTTTTTCATTTATGACATTAGAAATCTCTCTCATTTTCTTCTGATAAATACATGGCTGGATAGACTGATCTGCCAGGGCAAGAAATTTTAGGTGACGTGAATATTTCCGTAAGTTTTATTTGACAGACTTTAGTTTTTCTATGATGGTGCAAATGAGTTAGAGAGAACATTTATATTAGCTGCCTTTGAAGCCTATATTACAGGTTTCTGAGAGGAAAAATAAATGTCATTTTTAGTTTAAGATACCACTTAGAATAAGGTTGGACTTGAAATGGAGAAGAAATCCCATCTTCTGTTTGCCAGGGGCAATATTTTTACAATCTGTATGGCTGCTGCCAGTCATGCAGCCATATGGGAAAAATACGACAGCCTAGTCACACATTTGACTGCATGCTGAACTTTTTTTCTGCCAGGACTTTAATCTCTGAACCAGGAGCAAGGTGGCAAATGTACTGCTGCTGTCAATCCCCTAATGCATTTATATCTGATTTGTAGCAAGGATACATTTCTGATTAGGTCTTTAATCCATCAACTGCAGTTGTACTTTTTGTTCCTTCTCTTTGCTAATTAAGTTAGAATTTGTTTAAATTTAATAAAGTATCTTCCAATCTAGCAATTAACATACAGTTCCAATGTGGGAGTAGTACTAGATAGGCTTCTTGAATGTATGCATAGTAATACATAATAGTGCATTCCCTAAAATAACTATCCATGTGTGTATATAGGGCATACTTGTATTCAAACATTGGTTTAGGGAAGGGGAAGCTTTTATATAGGAAATTTCTTTGTCTTTTTTAAAGTCTAAAAAGACAAATTTTATGCTAATATTGAGTATAATGACAGATTAATAAATGTTAGCATCCATTATATCAGAAGCTATTGGGGCCCTAAATCAATCTTCTGCTAACTTTCATAATCCTGAGAATGTCTTTCTATTTTGCACATTCAGCGTCCACAAAAAATTATCATGAGTTAGATACGCCTTAGATGAAGTAGCATCTTTGTGTTTTTTTAAAAAAAATCTACCTGATAATTTATTTCTTTTTGTTCCATGTTTTTCCTGTAAACTTCCTACACATGATTTTAGAAATACTTTCCATATTTTCCCAACTCTCCATTTCCAAGCAGCGAACACCTCATCATATCTTGTCTACCTTTACAAGACCATGAGCTCCACCCTACATCCTCCTGTGACACAGTAATCCAAGCTAATAGCATGGATATATGATGAATTGTAAGTGGTATGATTATATTTTGGTTTTGTTCTCTATTTCTTACAGTTTATTTTTTCTTCCCCCCGCCCCCCATTACTAAATATTCAACTGTTGTAGTCAGTGCTCTGTCTGCAATGGCTCCTGGATGTCTTGATGAAGTAGTAAAGCCTGATTTACAGTCTGTCACTGTGTGAGAATAGTCAGAGGTGCATTATTTTGTACTTACCTAACACTGAATTTTATGTACCAATCATCTTTGATATGCCTAACCTGAACAAGCTTGTGCCGTTTGCTCTGTTGTTTCATTTTTAACATTCTTTTTCAGATAATGTACAGCTATGTCAAACCACAGAAGTTCCAGTCCAAACATTCAGGTGATCCTTGCTGTATCTGCCTTCCACTATTCTCTATTTTTTTCCTATCTTCACAAGCTGCTACTCTAAAAGAAAAACGTATCTCTTACTGCAGGGATACATTGTTGCTTTAATACTTCAAGTTATAAATAAATAAAGGCTTGTCAATTCAAATATGTCATACCAAGTGTGTTATCCTCGCCCACAACAATCTTGGCCACTTCAAACACTCTTCTGTTAGGTCATATTCCTCTGTGTGATATTTGACCATCTGTTTAATAATTATGTTTATCATATTTTATATTCATTTTCTTGGTACAAATGACAGTTATTCTAGGAGATATCTTAAAGCTAGATGCTACATTTCTGATCAACTATTCTTCTGGACCAAGACTGTGTTGAGCCCTGGTTATCTCATAAATGTGTTCAGGGGATGTTGCATGACCTTCCTTTGGAGCTACTTGTCTGTATTCCTGCCTCTGCCAATCCATTACTACCCAGTCTTTCTGCATAGGCACATTATTCCTTGTTTACAAGAATACTGTCAAAAGCGCTGCTTAGGGGGACTTCATATTTCCATTTATTTTTATACTTTAAAAATATTACTTAATAGTTTATTTGGAGATTGTGATATGTTAAGGTTGCAGGTAGGTGAAGAGGCTACTGCTTGGCTCTAAAGCAAAGTAACTGAACAGAACATGGGAAATGACAGGAGAGGAGAAGGTGTAGGATCGATGGCCAATAATGGTGTCAGAGTTGCAGATTTGAATAGAGTTTGCACTCAGAATGATCTGTTCCACAACCTTCCCTGGTAGTGAGGTCGGACTAACAGACCTGTAGCTCCCTTTACCCTCCTTCCAGCCCTTCTTGTAGATGGGCATGACATCTGCTAACCTCTAGTGCACTGAGACCCCCTGGTTAGCCAGGACTGCTGGTAAATGGCGGAGAGTGGTTTGGTGAGCACTTCCGCCAGCTCAGTACCCTTGGGGGGATTCCATCTGCCTCTAAGTGGAGCAGGTCACTGACCTTTTCCCTTTGCCTTGCAAGGGCTTCACTCTTCTCCCTGTGTCTGTCTTTCAACTCAGGGGGCTGAGTACCTGGAGAACAACTGATCTTACTACTAAAGGCATTTTTTTTGCCTTTTCCTCATCCTTTGTCACTGTTTCCCCTGTCACTGTGTTTCTCCTTAGCCCTCCTTTTGTGACTAATATATTTACAGAAACATTTTTATTCTCTTTCACGGCAATAGCCAAATGAAGCTCTAGCTGGGTTTTGGCCCTTCTAATTTTCTTCCTGCATAATCACACAAAATCCTTGTAATCTTCCTGAGTTGCCTGCCCCTTCTTCCAAAGGTCATAAACTCTCTTTTTTGTCCTGAGGTCTCTGTTCAGTCAGGCTGGTCTTCTTTCCCAACGGCTCATCTTTTGGCACATGGGGATAGCCTGCTCCTGTGTCTTTTAAGATTTTCTTCTTGATGAATGTCCAGTCTTTCAGGGCTCTTTTGCCCTTCAGGACTACCTCCAAAGGGACTTGATCAGCTCAGACCTTCTAGAGGCCAGAGTCTGCCCTCTAGAAGTCTAAGGTGGCACTTCTGCTGACCTGCCTCCTTACTTCTCTGAGAATAGAAAACTCTATCGTTGCACTATCATTATGCACAAGATGCCCTTCAACCTTATCACCCATAAGTCCTTCTCTGTTAACAAAATCCAGGTCCAGCAGGGCACCTTCTCCACCTGACTCCCTCAACAGCTGCATGAGGAATTTCTCTTCCACACAATCCAGTAACCTCTTGGACTGTTTCCTCTCTGCTGTATTGTATTTCCAGCAGACATTTGATAAGTTGAAATCCCCACGAGAACAAGGGCTAACAATTGAGAGACTTCTCCCAGTTTCTTTTAGACTATTTCATCTGTCTTTTCATCCTGGTTGGGTAGTCCATAACAAACTCCCAAAATGATAGCTGCCATGTTAACCTTTCCCCTGAAATACAAACTGGGCACAGAGTGGGTTGAG
>NW_009710545.1:260-6462 GCF_000703405.1 Apaloderma vittatum | reverse complement strand
CCCGAGGGAAGGACACGAGCCCCAGACCCTGGAAGGGCCAACGGTGTTGTAGTTTCCGAAGGTTCACGCTTCACCCAGCGCCCTGCCATCAGCCCACTGCAATCTGCTGGCTACCAAGGGAAATGGCAGTAACACCACCTTGGTTTTAAATCAGCGGAGCAGCTGCTGTGGGGTTCTACCGGGTCACTTCACTGGCACAAGGACACAGTGCAGGGAGGGTCAGTAGGGCATCTCTTTTTCTTGTAATTCACTTCAGGCCTTCCAGGGAATTGCTAAGTAGCTCCTAGTCATTTAAAAAAAATTAAAAAAAAATCTCATTTATTTTCTGGCATGGATACAGGGCAGAATGTGTGACATCATTATCCATCCATGGCAACAAGCTATCATGAACCAGTAGGGTTTCAGAAGTAGGATCAGTTAAAAGGAAAATATTCCATGAGAGAAAGTGTTTATTTAAACACAGTAATTATCAGCCCTACAGACCAGTTTTTCCTCTGCAAAAGTACTGAGAGGTGAATATTGCTGGGAATATAATAGTCCTTCCATTCAGGAATACACTCTTACACCGCTGTAGCATCGTTCGGAGCTTTTGCCGTCTCTTTTTTACATCTCCAGGTTGTATCTGCAATGCATGAAAGGGTCTGTGTAGTTCTACAAAGGAAGCAGCTGCCACGCCATTGTAGTTGTGATGGTCGGGTGATAGAAGCTTTGTGAGGTTTATGAAGCAAGGTGAAATGTTTTATCAGACTAACCGATGCAGTAGGAAAAAATGAACAAGCTTTGGGGTACGTGACTCTTAAATGGGACTCCAAGGTTGTCTGGTTTTCTAACTATATTTGCAGAATTGCTTGAAAGTTCTACCTAGCTCCAGAAACACCATGGACTGAGCAGATGTTCTATCAATCACCTCTCCTCTCAAAACTCTAAAACAGAGGTATTCATACGTCTAAACCGTCGTGCCACTGCAATGATCGGCCGTTGTCATCTCCCAGTTAAAACCAAAGGCAAGCAAAGGGTGTACGACTGCAGGAACATTTAACCCAGCTGTTAATTGGGAGTTGTACAAAATGCTTAGTGGTGATGATCTGTGTCCTGGAGAGTTCTTGTTCTAATCTTGGGGCCCAGAAAGTTCTGGACATGTGGTTATTTTTAGAAACTTTATTAAATAATTTGGTTTAGCTCTCAAGGAATGTGGAGGTCCTTGTAGAATCTATTTAGACTTACTTTACAGTAAACAGAAGTTAGAGCATGCTAAACCCTGATCCTTTTGTGACCAGACTGTGATGGTAGAAAAGTTCATGTCAAGAATAAAACAGCTCTGCATGGAGGATTAATTTCCACATCAGCATAATCGATTTAGGCATTCATTTTCATGTTCAGGAAAAAAAAATTCCTACAAAGTCAGAAAACTAAAACCCTAGAATTCATCAAAGCATCTTTGTGTATTCATTAGGAAAGGTTTGTAATGAAAGGAGAAAGCCAGTAGTACAGACTAGCTTCTCCACAGATTTAATGTCCAGTTTACTGAGGTCTCTAAAAAGAACACGAGTGTCTGAATGTTAAGCTATGATTTTCAGCATAAAAGTTTCAGAATTTTAATCTAGACTCATCTTTGTGGAGAAGGAGTAATTCACTTTGCACAGAGAGACTAGGTGCCTGTTAGCTCCGCTAACATCAATCTGCTGCTCAGAATATCAGAGAGAGTTCAGAAAATGCTCCCAGAGTTGCAGCCAGTTGTTAGTCCACGGACTGCGACACAGCAAAATTAGCTGTATTCCAGGCTGAGCACAGCAGAGCTTGTGTAAGTAACTTCTACCCTCTCCTTTGTGCTTGCAAGGTTACGTGAGTGCTGAAGGATTCAGAGGGCATCGTGCTCTGGAAATCACCGTGTGGCTTCCCAGGGCTCTTCCCAGGTGAAAAGGACCGACAGCACAGTCCCCTCTGAGCTGTCCCGAGCCTGTGCTGCACTGGTGGAGCTGAAGGCCCAGCCCAGCTAGGTTTAGTGATTGAGACCTAAGTCCAAATGAAATCCTCGAGGTAAAGTTGCTTTGGCAGTACTATACTAATTGTGTTAATACTGGGAAGGAGTGAGTGGAAGCTAGAGAAAGGGATTTGGCAATTTGTGGTCAATCATTCCAGATGGCTTACTGAGTGTCAGTGCTCAGAGTAGGAGGACACAGCATGGCATCAATCCTGTCACAAACATGCTCGCCATCAGCAAAACATCCACCTTCACTCTGGACTAACTTCTGTCTGGATTTGAAAGGTTATTTCCCTCAAAGGTCCAGTGTTTGTCTTTTCAAACTACTTAATCTATTCCTGTAAGCTCAGCAAGCATATCTCCTTTTTAAGGTGTATTCCTTTTTAAAACTTTCCTTTTTAAGACAGGCTCTTCTGAAAAGATGAATTCCTCAATTTCCGCAATGTTTATTTTATTTTATTTCACCTGCTCTGTTTGTATTCATGAAAGAGCTGACTGAGGTACTAAAAGTAAATCGTATGTAAACTGAAGAAGGGAGGGATTCCCACGATGTTCACCCTTACAACTGCAGGACAGTAAAAGGCAGTCAGCATAAATGTGCACCAATGACATAATTAATCACTGCCACAGAAACATGGACTATCAACACACCTGATGCCATTCACAATCTTTTCCTGGGAAGTATCACATTTTGACTCTTTTTTTTTTTTCATTCACTGAAGAATTAAACATAAAACCAGTTTACCATTCAGCATTCCAGTAGAGCTAGCTGGATTCTGCAGTCTGTTGTTCTTTTGAACTATTGAAAGATTACAACAATCACTTCCCCTGGGGTACAAAGGTTACCTTAACACCCTGCCTGTAGAACAGATCAGGGAAGGAATGAATGAAATGCACGGGCTACAAAACCTTCTTGTAGTACCAAGGTCGATGGTGATGCTGAAGTGCTTCGTTTAATAAAAGTGTCTCATTTCCATCGCACAGTTATGATTTATTACAGAGTAACTGAAATACTGCCCACTGGAAGCATATGCTAAAGGTGACCTCATCTCTATGACTTTATGGGACACTCCTAGAGTCTGGACGCCAGTAAGGCAATACGGGGGATTGGATTAAACAACAGAAACGGCGGCATTTGGGGGCTCAAAAGAGACTGTCTGCTGATGTACATGCAAGCAAATACAGAGAGAGGTGAGAAGTACAGGGTGGCAGAGAGGAGCGCATCTAATGAGAATCTAAATTGCGATTAAATGACCCCGATGACGATGTGAACAGCCTGTAATAAACTGCTGTACTATCTAATTATTACTCTGTCTTCAATAAGCCCAGTTTATCTCCAGCATAGACTTCTTGGGACTCAGTCAATGGATGAAATTGGCCCAATTCATCATTTAAAACAAGCAGTTAAACCTCCGTAAAGCTGTCTAGTATGTGAGGTAAATTAAAGTACCTTCCTTTTTTTTCCACACGCTAGAGGTCTGAGGCTGAGAAATGCCTGCGTAATTCACTGCCTTCTTAGGCTGACATGCTTGAAAAAGGAATGAGAAGTAATGCTGAGCAGAATGGACAGAACTTTCTCTTACTTTCTGAAGCACTGATCAATGCTGAAGTCTTTGCCAGAATTTTAAGAGGGCATTCGGTACAGAGCTCATAAATATGAAATACTTTTCTGCAGTTCTTCACTGTAATCTAGTGTAGAGATCCTGATTTAACAGACAGTTCATGATCCCTGATTGCTGCTGAGTGGCTTTTGTATTTTGTGGATTTGATGTGTTTGAGAGTGAAGGAAGGCTTTTTATTTACCTTACTTTTGCAACTTTTTTTCCTGACAAGAAAGAGATATTTTTTGTGTTTGCAATGATAGTTACTGGGTGCACATTGCCCTAAGAATTACCTGAGCCATTACATACACGCCTCTCTTAGAGAAAATTTTGTGCGAACCAGCTTGTTTTGGACGTGAGAAGTCATGATAGGGTAATGTCAAGGTATGCCAACTGTTGTTCCGAACAAGCCCATGGAGAAAAATGCTATAGTCCAACGAGTGTGAATGTATCTGATAAACAACCACAGAATAGTTAATGAAAATGAAATAGCTGTGGATTTTAGCTCTGTGCTTCTGCTAGTGCTTTGTAATTCAGTTTTCTGGCTGGTGAGGCAGTACAATCTTTAGCTTCCCCTGGGAAGGAGAAATGGATATTCAGGAAATGTGGAGACACAAAAGCTGGCAGTTGCCATTGCCCTTTTTAATTATTCTTCTGTTACTCCTCTCATGCACTTTTCAACTTCTCGCAGTTATTTAGGAATTTTCAACTTGATCACCAACACTGAGGTGCAATACATGCTTGGAGAGCAGAGCGAAATTCTTCACTCATTTATCACCTAGACCGACAGTCATTTTATTTTCTGTGTTGCCTGACATTTCTCTGTGCTCCTTGGTGGCTTGAGGACTCTGCATACCAGCCTACCAGTAAATAAGATGAAGGGAGAACTAGTTCAGCATGTCTCCTCTCAACAGCCCCGGTACAGTAGGACTGAAATGATGTGCGCTGATACATTTTTTTATTTCCTGACAGCCGTCAGGGTTGTTGGGGTTTTTTTGTTTGGTTTGGGGTTTTTTTTTGTTTTGTTTTTACTGACCTAATGAAAGCACAGAATGTGCTTCCAGCTGGTAGACATACAGTGAAAGAAAAGGCAAGAGACAGAGCAGTATGTGCTGGGGAGACATCATGAGCTATCAGGGATATACTACTGCATGGTACAAGATCAAATATGTGGTGGTGTATTCATTTATCTGGTTATTCCAGCCCTGTTCTCTTATCTCCTCCTAAGGAATTAGATTTTCCTTGTGATACATATTTTTCAGCATTGTCTGTATAGAATTTTCTTCTCTGAGCCTCCTGCAGCAGTGCTGGAATTTAAGACAGTGCTCTGAAAGGAACTACCCTCGCAATGTCCTTTGGGGCATGGAAGGATTGGGCAAAAAACATGTGGGTTTTTTTTAAGTCCCCTAATTCCTGGTGTGACGTGCCTGAGGGATACTCTCAGGTTGCTTGCTTTAAGTAAATTCCTTGCTCACCTAGCTGTGAGGAAGACAGGAGGTGTAACTGAGGTGCATCCTAAAGTCTTTTTGAAAAAGAGGAAGATAGATTTCAGGGATTTGCTGCCAAAGCCCTCTTGTGTGCAGTACAGAAACTGCATCTCCTGAGCCAGGTTGTCCTGAAAGAACTGTCAGTATCACCCACGCTGGCTCCTTGAAGACCTTCTGCAGCCACAAGATAGTCCTACTTTGCCTGATGACTGTACATATTTATAGATATATATATATGAAACAAGGTAGCAGCATTTTTCAGAAAAGAAATCATCATATCTCCATTTCTTAACAGTGTTACGTTGTGTTTAAAAGATCCTGTGCACTGAAATACCTAGCTAGTGCTACTTAGTCTGCATACCAGTAAGGGTCTCTTGTTGCAAACTGGCAAGATTTTGTGACAAATGTCCTCTGCCTTGTCTGCACGTTGTTAGCACTTTATAGCAGCGGGGAATGTGCCAGCAGAGAGAGACTGCAGTAATAATTGATGTGGCAGCATTTCACCACAGGAAGTAAAATAATGTTTCTGCTCTTTCACCGGAGCCAGATAAAAGGCAAACAAATCTCCAAAGCATTTTTGTCAGATGTTCATCCAGTAGAATTCCCCATAGAAACTCCAACGAGAGATCTGAATGGCTCGCTGTGTTCTCCATTTCATTACCACTCAACACTCTCGACTCTAAAAACAGGGAAAGATTACTTCATTCTCTTAATAATCCTTAAGACCTTCTGCAGGCACAAGATATTCCTGCTATGCCTGGTGATTAGATATACATGACACAAGGTAGCTGCATTTTTTAGAAGAGAAATTACCATAGCTCCATTTCTCACATCATGTACTTTTTGCATTTAAAAGATCCCATGTATTGAAATACCCAGCTCATAATAGTCTGTGTACCGGTAAGTGGTTCATTTATTTACTGAAAGAGTCAGTTAGGAAGAATTTCTTTACGGAGAGAATTGTCAAGACTTTGGCACAGGCTGCCCAGGGAGGGATTGAGTTGCCATCCCTGGAGGGGTTTAACAGACGGGTGGGTGTTGTGCTGAGGGACATGGTTTGGTGGTGTTGGTAGGGCTGGGAAAAGGTTGGCCTCGATGATCTAGAAGGTCCCTCCCAGCCAAAACCGTTCTGT
>NW_009710545.1:0-229 GCF_000703405.1 Apaloderma vittatum | reverse complement strand
TGGTCAGTGTCCCCCCAGCCTCCGATCGCCCCAACGGGAGAGCAGGCCCTGCAGCTGCTGCATCTCATCTTGGGGTGCTAGGAGAGCGCTGACACGGTTTGGGCCAGGGAAGAAATGCCCGCTCGCTTCTATGTAGCGTTTTCTGTATTTGCTTTGAAGCTGCTCTGAGGTTCTGCGTGGAACTAGGCACGAACCCAGACAGGGCGAGTGACGCTGAATCCAAGCGATA
>NW_009710544.1:0-9009 GCF_000703405.1 Apaloderma vittatum | reverse complement strand
TCTCTGATTTCACTTGTTCTCAGCTGAATAAAATAATTTTCAGATTTGTACTTACATCTTTTTTTAGCTAATCTCTTGACTTGAACAAAAAGAAAGACATCAGGAGATATAAATTAGTTGTAATTGCCAAAGGCAATAGCTGCATTTAGTTACACTGAGAAGTAGAAATCATAAGCTTGGACCCCTGCTGCTGTGAGCCAGTGGGCTTCTTTGATCTTTGAAAAACATTGAACTGAACAGAATGACAACCATATAATGACCTTTTTATCTGTTTTGTTTTGAGATGTTAGGTATTTTTAATTTCATGAGGCAATGTTTACAATTGGAAAGAAGATCTAATTTGAATGCAAGCCTACACTACTAGTG
Organism: Apaloderma vittatum; assembly: GCF_000703405.1. Classification (NCBI taxonomy): domain Eukaryota; kingdom Metazoa; phylum Chordata; class Aves; order Trogoniformes; family Trogonidae; genus Apaloderma; species Apaloderma vittatum. The sequence continues at coordinate 8,643 of NW_009710544.1, read as the reverse complement.
GTTCTCTGCTGAGACAGTTCCCTTTTAACATTTTTTTTTACTGAAAATTACATTATTCTGTGTTTCTATGGGGTTGGCTCTTGTTGCATTTTATTCACTTAATGCCTAGACCTTGACAGTAAATGTTACGAGTAATAGAATCATACAATCATGGAATTGTTTAGGTGGGAAAAGACCTTTAAGTTCATTGAGTCTAACCATTAGCATGGCAATGCCATGTCCACCATGTCCCTAAGCACCACATCTACACATCTTTTAAATACCTCCAGGGATGGTGACTCCACCACTTCCCTGAGCAGCCTGTTCCAGTGCTTGACAACCCTTTTGGTGAAGAAATTCTTCCTAATATCCAGTCGATACCTCCCTTGGTGCAACTTGAGGCCATTTCCTCTTGTTGTATCGCTTGTTACTTGGTTGAAGAGACCAATCCCTTCATCTTTACAACCTCCTTTCAGGCAGCTGTAGAGAGGAATAAGGTCTCCCCTCAGCCTCCTTTTCTGCAGGCTGAACAACCCCAGTTCCTTCAGCAGCTCCTCATAAGACTCATTCTCCAGACCCTTCACCGGCTTTGTTGCCCTTCTTTCTTGTCATGAGGGGCCCAAAACTGAACACAGCATTCGAGGTGCAGCCTCACCAGTGCCAAATACAGGAGGATTCCAAGGTTAGAGGCTTTGGCTAAGTAGTTGTAAGCTAAGAGCTGCATCAGATGTAAGTTTTGGGGATTTTTTCTTGCCTTTTCATTTGCTGAAGTTCTAATTGCAACCATGAAAGCTCACTTATATACCCACTTCTTTTTAAGAACAAAAAGCCTCTCAGAGGTGCCCAAGCGTGTACAGTAAGTCTTTGTTTACCTGCAATTTGCAGTAATGTAACTAAAATCTGTTTTGGTTAAACTGATTGGGATACTTTCTGGGTACAGTTAAGTTCAAAAGTAGTGAATTTTAGTTTATTTTAACTCAGAGCAGATGGTGATGTAGGCTAGAGATAGTGTAGTTGAGCCAAGCTAAATTAACATAAATCAGTCCTAAGCAGGTTCCTGCATAGATGATAAAATACATATACATTGATAACCTTGAGACATATTCGTGTTGGAAGCCTTGGATTTTTGTGTAGTCGTCTTCAGTTCTGGTGTTGTTTTTTTTTCTTTTTAATTTGAAAGAACTTGTCCTTATATTAAAATGCAGGTAGAATACAGATGTGTATCCAGATTTCCTTAATATTTTAATTTTCTTTCAAGCCCATGCCTACGCCATACGACAAATGTAGCCTGTGTCTTTTAGGCTGCTTTGTATTGAACTAAAACAATTTAAAGAATGAAAATTTTTAGCTTAAGAAAAATGCTGATTCAAGCTGAAGAGAGCCAGTTGGATGTTGTAGGTGAATTTAAGTGTCAGTAAAAATCATCAGAAGTCATTGACAGAGCAAACTGTTTGTAACCCTAAATACATCTGGAATTTCCTTTTCGCTCATCATTGTGCCTTTTTTTCAGGTAGGTTTTAGATTATTATTATTATTACTAAATTCCTCAAGTCTACAACTTTTGTGTGCTGCTTTTTCACTGCTTTTTCCTTATGTCTAGTAGAAGGGATTGGTCCTCTTTTGTGCTTATTATAGCATGAGGTCTTCAGTTTCTACCCCGAGCATCCCTCCTTCAGGGACACTTGGGTGATTGCTGCCCATTTGTTTGCTTTTTATTTTAGCACCCACTCAAATCACAGTCTTGCATGTGCACCCCAAGTTAATTTCACATCATTCTATGTTTTTCCTTCTCATCAACATCTTTTGTAGATTGAGATTTACTGTTTTTCTTTTGGAATATTTTATCAGTTTGCATCCAAGTATTTTTGATATACCCTTGGGATATATCAGACCACATCTACCTGAAGGCATTTGATTTTTTGTGTTACTGTTCTGAATGTTTTACTCTTGATTGTTTGCACAGTGGAAAACAAACTATTTGTCCATGGTAGCATGAGTACAAAGATATAAATATATTATTTCAAAGCCTGTGGATCCAAAGTCTCAGAAAAAGTAAATTGTTAGTCTTGTTCTATAGCTGAAGGTGGTGGAAAAAAGCATGATGAGTGATTACTTTGTCCTCCTCGATCTGGGATGCCTGAGAACAGATTCCAGACCTAGAGCTGATCCCTCTTAATAAGGGCCAGTATTGCAGAAAGAAGTGTCATAACCTTTCCTTTTCGTTTTAGAGATATAAGATGCTGCTGTTCTGTCATGGTCTACTGAGCCAACAGTTTCTCTGAGCTAAGGAAACAGTTCTTTTCATTTCATTGGAAGTGGAAATTCTCAAGAACTTGAAATTGTGGCTTGCCTTGCTTCCAGATGGACTGAACTCTTCTGTACAATATATAACATTGTGACTCGATTAATTTCTTATAAGCCTTTCCCTCCTTAGTGGCTTTGTGAAATTTCTCACTTTGACTGGGAAAAAAAAAATAAGTTAGCAGCTTAGCTTTCTTCAGATATAGAATGTTTTTTGTTGAAGTACCATGCAGTTAGGCTTATCTTTCAAGGTTGAGCATGGGGCAATGTGGTAATCAGAAGATTGTAAAAATGATAACTTGGCATTATAAAGGAAAAAATGTTTTTGCTGCCACTGGAATTTTGGCAGCCCCTTATGAGCCGTAGGGTATGTATAGCAAATAATGAAATTGCTTGATGAGAATATTAGTTTTTAGGGTTCTGGCAACCTTCTAAGCATAATAGTGTATAATATCCTTCATGAAAGAATTAACAGTCACCTAAGGTTCACAAGACCTGAACCTCCTCATACGGTCTGGGATGCCCTTCAAAAACATTCAGTGACTTTTTGCGGTTTTTCCCAGTTCCTGTTGCTGACCGAGGAATGTTTTCCTGTGGTGTATCTGTACGTTTACTTTGGAGGCTGGATGTCTTCCCAGGTGCGCAGAGCTAACCCTACCCTGTTTTGCAGGTCCTCTTTCAGCTCTGGGTAGGGCAGAGTTCAGAATTCTTCAGGAGGCTGGTGCTGCTCCTCTCCCCAGCCAACGCATCCCCCAAGCCCTTAGTCACTCCTGAACGGCTGCCTCATCATATCTTGTCTGATGTAACTCAAGGCCTACCTCATACCCACGCTGCCTGCTTGGAGGAGCTCAAGCGAAGCTATGAGTTTTATCGGTACTTCGAAACTCAGCATCAGTCGGGTTTTGAACGGCCAGCCAGGGCGAAGCAGAAGTCAAGAGAGCTGAACAGCCTTCAGACGGCGGTACGCAGCTTGCAGCTTCATCTCAAGGCACTGCTCAATGAGTAAGTTTGCACGTGGATTATGGGAGTATGCTGGGAGGAAGCAGGCTTCAGACTTGAGTTTTTTAGGTTGTCAGCTTGTATCCCAGATTAAAAACTTTTTGAAAGGCAGACACCTATAGTAGTTGCAATCATAGGCACATCCTCACATAGCGTGGGGTCAAAGATCCTTGGTTCAGTATGGAATCTGATCTTGCTCCCTGGTTATTCTTTAAGTGTCTGGTGAAAATTCAAAGCTAAGCAGTGCATTAAGATCTCAACTTGCTTTTGTTACTCTGTTGAAAAAATCTGAAAACATCCTTATCTTTCATTGATTTTGCAAAACATCAAATGCTTCATAAGATAGTGCATCTCATAGTAAATACCTAGTAAATGTTATTAAAGATTCCTCACTGCCTTGGTGAAATAGTAGAAAGTGTCCTAGTCCTTTAATCTTATTTATAAGAATTACTGTGGTGAATGCAGGTGAGCAGTATATCTTGATGTGGAAAAGAGTCTTATTTTTAAAATTTTGGGGCATCTTTGAGGAGTTGGCTGAGTTAGATTCTTAAAATAAGAGTATAACAGGATGTTAAATACTTGAAGGAATGGTGAAGTCAAATATTTATTATTGCTTATTTCTGTTCATCTCATCATAACTCAGGGTAATAATTCTTGAGGATGAACTTGAAAAACTTGTTACCACTAAGGAGACGCCTGAGTTGCCAACAGAAGCCCACCAGGTTCTGGAACAAAAACTGAAGTTTATTCAGCCTCATATGCAGGCAAGCAACAGCTGCTGGGAAGAAGCCATTTCTCAGGTGGAAAAAATGAGTGGAAGAAGCCCAAATAAAAAAGGTAAATGTTGGAGATTAATTTAGCAACGAATGGGATACCCTTTACGGGTGGAATGGTCAAATGGATCAAAGGCAATGTTCAGCCGGTGTATAGGAATTTTAGCTGAAGAAAGTATTGCAGCCATACACTGTGAGAAACTACGTACACATCAAACTTTTCCACTGTGATGATCTTGAAGGTTTTGTTTCAGCAAAAAAATGTAAATGTGTTAGACCTGTGGATTCAGATCGTTACATTTCCAGATGCCGACCAATAGTGGCTTTTTGCCTTTGACTGGAGAATTGCATGTGAAGAGGCAGGATTTTGATGAATCATCCCTGAGATTTTAATTTATTTCCTGCATAAATGTTACATAGTTAATTGAAATTACAATGGCATTGTCATGAAATCTTCTTGACAATGACATTTCCTGGAACATTTTAAATTGTAGAGGATGTACTGAGCATATAATACCTATTTACCTGCTATTCACCTGAAAGTGAGCTATTCTTCTGTGTGCTTCAAGGTCGTACTGAGCTGCATATCCCAACATTTTGCCTTATGGCCCTCTCCTTAGTAACTTGTACTGCCCATGCTGTTCTCCTTGTGAATCACAACTGACTTAAATAATGGAAGTGAACTTAGGCTCTCCTGACATGGAGTTGAACCTGAAATTTCTAGCTTTTCTTTTTTCCAGGAGCTTTTTGCTGTCCTAGGAAGGCACAGCCCAGCATCTGAAAAGTGCTGATGTTGGAGACTGCATTAGGAAAATCATGACTTAGGATATCAGCAAGTTACCTGCAGAAATCAAAATTAATGGTGTATGGGTGGGATATCCAGTAGATGGATGAATATTGCTGTAGACCTCGAGGCGTGCAAGCAGACCTTGTTCATGCTTACACTAGAACTGGGAGCACTGGGAGGCCTAATGGAGACTCAACACAGGTCCAGACATGGTACAACCAGTTCTGGGTGTCCTTTGCTGACAGTCAAATCTCACAACTTGCCTCTCGCTGCTGCATAAAGAAGGGGATGAGGGTATTAGACGTATTCCGATACATCTGCATGTTCTAGCCTGTTGTGTTTCATTGATGCCCTCCACAATCAGCAGTTTCACTGATCTTTTCTTTTTCCTCTTTCCTTAAATGTTCTCTCTAGACTGCACGCCACAGTATTTTTAGTTATTTTAGTTTTATTTTTACTTTGTGTATAAATTTCACAGCAGGCACTTCTATTATAACTTGCTTCCTTTTAAAGTTCAGTACAAAAATAACCCAGTGTGTGATCTCAAACGGAGCAATTGCGTGGGAAATAAAAAATCTTTCATTTTCACTCTCGCCCAACGATTTTCCTGGAAATCTGCTGGGGTTGAATCTCTGTTTTGCAACTGAATTACTCCACAGGAGCTACTTTTAAATTATGTTGGTCTTTGAAAACTATTTTTATCTGACTACTTTTGACTTTGCTGATATATTTCTAAGCAGACCAGCTTTTGTGAGTTGACCTTTTCCAGCTGTGCATGAAATCAAGCCTAATTCTTCTGCTGGCTTTCTACAAATCTTAACAGCTGGTCTGTCGGTCATGATTATGTGAATTACTTCCTTAAATTATCTCAGATTTTTTTGTCTGTGCTTTGTGAAAGCTCTTTGGAAGAAGACACCTTCCTGCTTTCCTGCCGAAATAATACAGCAGCAAAGAACATCTTCCTTTTGTCTTTATGCACTTTTATGCAAAACCAAATGAATCTTTTGACAAAAGCTGTAGCAAAAAAAACATGGTAGTAGAACGTCGTGTCTAGGTGGATGCCCAGCACTTTTGCTGCAATAGACATTTAGTTCAATTAACTAGTTCAAGCAGTAGAGCTGTGGAAATACTGTTTCCAATGGCAGTTATGAACACCGTTGAAGAGGGAGCTGTTTCTCTTATACTCAGTTTTGAGAGGAAGTATTTCATTACATAAAAGCTGTATATCTCCCTTAATTATTTTTAGCACCATCTCAGAATTCTTCTTAATATTTATATCTTTGTCTATAAATACAAAATATATCCAATGTTTAAATTTACTGTTAGCTTGGGTTTCCTTCTTACCATGCTTATATACTGAGCAAAAAGGTATCTTTTCTTGTCCTTCTCGGTTCCTACTGCTCTGAGCACGAGAAGGTTTCCTTCCACAAGAAGCAGGTGTCAGCTCGACAGCTGCAGCAGCAAAGGGCCCGTGTTGTTTCATGGAGAGGAGGAAGTGACATCCTTTTACTTTTAAACCGCCTCTCTCTTTGCAAATGAATACAACTTCTTTAGATATTTATAAAACCAAAGCTATAGTACTCTGGTACAAGGTCCTGGATCTCTCAGCCCTTTGATCTGCTGGAGAGGGGCTAAAGCAGCAGCAGTTTTATTAAACCACTGTGAATTCAGCATCTTGAAACCCATCCTTAGCAATGGCGTCAGCCCATACAGGTGGCAAACAGAGCAGTCTGTACATGTTACAGCAGTTGGTTTACAACTCTGATTTGAGAAGGCAAGCTTTATTTGGTAACTTCCATATACTCTTCCAAATTTCTCTTCATACTTTCAAGGGCATATTTCTATTCTTGCTGTCTTTTTTTTTTTTTTTTTTTGCAAGGCAGAGTTATGCAATGGACAAGGGTACTTGATAATTTATAAAATAAATATGTCAACTTTCCACTTACTTCAAATTTTACTACATGCTTTACCTTTCTTTTAAATTTTGCATTTAGATACTTCTAAAACGTCAAATCCTTAGCTCAGCCCAGGGAACTAGGGAATTACATACTTTCCTTGTTTGGAAAAGCAAGTAACTTAGCACCGCTAAAATTGTCATTAATGTGAACTGCCTACTTTCAGAATATGATCCGTAAGTATTCAATGTGTAGATTAGAAATCAAAAACAGGGATTAGTGGTGCTTGGTGAGGCCATCTAGCCCATTTCCCTTCTCAAGGGTAAATTAGTGTTTGTGAGCAAATGTTGTTTACTGGTTCCTGAAATCCTCTGTTTATGGACATTTTACAGTATTTCCAGGCATCTATTCAAGCACTTCATTACCAGTAGAAAGTTATTACTAAGTATCTCTTGCAGCAATTGAAAAGTGGTACTTTTGACCCACCCAGAATGGAAATCCATTTCCTCTTTATAGCTCTTACATTTTTGAAGACAGTTAATATGTTTCTTTCTATGTTCTCCACATGACTCTGTGTCCTCCAACTCTTCCCTGACAACTTCACTTCATTTAGTTCTCTGATCGTTTCCACTGTTTTCCTCTGGACTCCCTCTAGCTAATATCCACAATATTATTGAATTAAGGAGCCCCAGACTGAGTGCTGTGTTCCATCCACAGCCTGATCAGTGCCTGATTAGAACTGTAATTTCATGTGTCTAACATTCAGGGCTGTTGTTTGTATGTACTAATACATACTTTGGCTTTTTGCTTGCAGCAGGGTATAGTTGACCACCAGGCTTCTCACGTCTTTTTCTCAGTGCTGTTTTCCAGTCAGTTGTCATATATTTGTGCATTTGACTATTCCAAAGCACAAAAATTTGCAGCCACTATCACCAAACTGCTTGTCCTGCTTTGGACAAGCCTGCCTAATGAAAATAATGCTGGAAAACCTGAGATATAACCCAGGAAGAACTGGATTTCAGATACCAGCCCTAACCCTTGACACTGCTCTATATGAAATCCAATTCTCCTTGGGCTGTATCTCAGATTTTCCAGTATTATTTTCAGTTCTAATCATGTCCTTCAGTGTCCTTGCAAATTATCTCAATGTCAGCAGACTTAATGAGCTAAAGCACTTTCCCCACTGGAAATATTAAAGAGTATTGGCTTTGAGACAAATGCTCACTCAATGTATTGTTCCTGTCTGAAAATGGTAACGGATTATCTAAGAGGCTGTTCTACGCACCTAATAGCAACTTCTCCTGGCCAATGCATTTTGCTTTATTATTTTGCTTTGCATCATACCACCACGCCAAAAGCCAACTGAAAACAGAATGCAGAACGTCTTTGGCTTCTTTCTATTCATAAGACCTGGTACTGCATTGGAAAATGAAATTGGAGCGATTTGACATGTTCTATTCTTAACAAACCCGCACTTGCTGTCACTTATCTCCTTGCTGTCTTCCAAGTAGCTTCCTGTAGATTTTGCTAGATTATTTCTTCCAGTATTTTCCAGTGGTTTGAAGCTGGCTTGTCTGTAATTTTATTATTCTACTTCTCATTTTAAACTTAGGCACGAAGACTCTTTTCTGGTTTTACCAATTTTTCTTGTCATCTGCAGGTTTTCAAAGTCTATAAAAATTTTGAGATTTGTTAGCTGAAGTAGTTCAAGACAAGTTTCATCAGATCCAGCTTAAATCAAAATACCTAAGTTATTTAAGTGCTCTCTACCATAGTGTTTCAATGTGTTCTAACCAGCCTTCTCACCATTTTTTTCACGTGTGCCAATCCTGGCTAAAGAAAATGCCCAGATCCTGCCTAAGTGAGTCAAAAACATCATTCAACACTCAGTCTTTTTTCTTTTTTTTTT
>NW_009710543.1:0-7608 GCF_000703405.1 Apaloderma vittatum | reverse complement strand
GTTGAGGCTGGAAAAGACCTCTGAGATCCAGTTGGTGCCTCAACACCATCATGTCCTTCTCCCCAGAGCTGCTCTGCAGCGGCTCAGCCCCCAACCTGCCCCTTCCATGGAGCTGTGCTTCCCCAGATGTAGTGCTTTACACTCACCCTTATTTTTGGGGTGCCTGGCCCCCCTCTCCTGGCACCGTCTCGGGCAGGGACCTCGTCATGGGGAAGGGCAGCTGGTGGAAGGGCTTAGGAGAGCCTTCTGCCCCTCCCTGCCCAGGTTTTTCAGGAATCGGGATCCTCTGCAGGCCCTGCCCCACCGCAGAGCTGTTACTCATGGCCCATCTGTAGGAATGACAAGTTCACCCCATGCCCCCGCACCCTCAGATGCTTCTACCCTGGATTTATGAGCAACCTGGTCTTGCGGGAGGTGTCCCTGCTCGTGGCAGGTGGGTTGGAATTACGTGATCCTTCCAAGATCCAACCCAAACCGTTCCATGATTCTATAATTTAGCACCATCTCTTTGTTCTACCGTGAAATCAGCCTGACTCAATTCAGGTTGGCACCCTCAAAGAGATGGAGGCAAAGTCTTTGTGTTCCATCCAGGAACAGCACTGACTTTATTTCATTCCTCCTTGAAGGATCAGTTGGAATTTGACCTTGCTGGGAAGGTGACATCCTGTAGCGCGCACTGAGATCAAGGTTAACCATTTGTATGAAGCGCCACGAAAATGCAGGTCAATGTATGGCCACCTGAGCCTTAGGGAGCGAGGAAGGAAACCATTCTCTAAGGGTCTGAAAAAGCAGAAAAAATGAAGTGTTTGGTTTTCAACTCTGAAATAAATCCTCATGAGGTGAGAAAAGCCAGGTCCTCATCCTCACCTCCCGTCCAGGTACCTGGAAAGGGGCTGGCACTGGCACGTGCTGCTCTCCCCTCTCCTGCCCCGTGTTCGTGCTGGGAAGGCTCTGTTCTCCGTGGGAACACAGCGCTGCTGGGAAAAAGAAAAAAGAACAATAATACCAGCGTCACGCACGTGACTCACTCTTGATTGATTCTGGGTAGCTGACCGCATTTTCTGCACCCAAAGTGGCGCAGTGGGAGAGTTGGAGGTGAGACCTGGCCACTGTCCTGGCGTGTCCAAGCCATCCCCAATGCAGGAGACTGTCCGTCAGTAATTGTAATAACCTGTAGAAAGCAGAAACTGTAAAAAAAAGTCCTTCAAACTCTGCAATTTAACACAGTGATTGCTAAATCTCTCCTTCCTTTCCTCCCTGTCTTGCCCCTGCATCATCTCAGATTTGTTTCCTCCGAAAGACACCATGTGTGTTGCTGACAGGTGGTTTGACTGTGTTCTCCGGCTCAAATGACATTTTGGAGCTAGAGAGCCACGTGCATGTGTGTCATTCCAGCAGACAGCACCGTCCAGCGATCACCCCTGTCCGCAAGATGTAAATCAAACACGGGCACAAGAATTTCCTTTCTTGTAAGGCAGCCTTATTCACGGAAATGCCTGAATTAAAACTCGTCGAGGAGCACTTTCCCATGTTTCTCCACTCAGCTCATTGTAGTTTTTCTACTCCCTAAACAAGCAGCTAATCGCCTGCCAATGCTTGTGGCAGGGTGGGGAAATTACAGTGTCACTTACCTTAACAAGCCCTTTCCCCTACAGTCTTAGGTCTTGATCCTTGATAAGAAATAGTATGAATCAGTCTGAAATATGGTGCTATTTCCAGGGAGGAACAGGTTATATTTTAACCCTGAGGAGCACTGACACAAGGAATCCTTTCTGCCCTGTGCCCCACGTCCATGCCAGGGGCCACCTTGGGGCGCAGGGAGCAGCTGTGGCCAGAGATACCAAAGCAGAGGTGCAGAGGCTGAGGATTCTCCCCGTGTTTATGAAGAAGGGACAAAATTATTCATTGTGCGCGGAGGGAAAATGGGGCAGGGAGTCTGGTCTGGTTTACGGTTTTGTCGTGTCACGTGTGGCCCTGGCAGGAAAAGGAACAGCCTGTCTGTGTCTCTTGGATGGTTTCCTGCCATCCCTGCCTGGCAAATAGGAGTCATCCCTCCCAAGGCATCAACAAAGTGACCTCAACTCAATTTACAAAACCCGCCTTTGAAACAAGTCGGTCTTGTGCAGTGATTTCCCTGCCGCCTCCCAGGACAAAGCCCCTGCTCGGTGCATCCCGTCCCCAGCTCCACTGGGGTTATCAGGTCCTTCGGGTGCTCCATGAGCCCCGAACTCCATCACGACAGAGAAACAGCAAAGGGCAAAGCTATCTGCGCTGTTAAAACCTGGCCGCGGGCTGCACAGGGCGCTCTCATTTATCCGCCGACAAGTCGACGCGAAATCCGCTGCCACAATCTGCACGCCCGTTGCGTCACTGGGAGCAGCTCACTTGAGTGATGAAGCAAATGTGAGTCCTCTCTGGTACATATAACCTTCTTTCTGGGACCTCTGCACCGCAGGACAGCTTTTAAACAGCCAAAATCTAACACGCGGCCAGAAATGTAACGAGGAATGAGCAACGGCCTGCAAAAATGAAGTGCTGCTGGCTTTCCTAAGCGCTTGCCCCAAGAAGGTCCTGCAGCCCGGAGCCATCTGCTCAGCGCTCCACAGCTGATTAGGAGGACCCGGTTTTACTTATCGCGGTCCCTCACCGGGCAGGAGGCGCAGGACCCACGGCTGCACCCACGCCGATAAGGGAGGAGTGTCCTGCTGGGAGGTGGACACCTGGAAACCACAGAAAATGTAGCTTATCTACGAGATCCAGGAGAATTTATTTATTTATTTATTTATTTTCTCTCCCTTTGCAAATCCACAAGTTCTCTAACAGCTGAGCAACACCTTGGTTTAGGTTTTATCCTTTTCACAACCTGCTGCCGCCATCTCGGGTCTGACGGCAGAGCCGCAGCAGCACCGTGCTATGTAGCAGCAAATTACGGGGCTTTTTTGTGAGAAAATTCCGGCGCTTTTTTTTTTTTTTTTTTAATTTACGTGTTCAGTAGCGGGTAATTGTATTTTTAATTGTGGAAAGGAGAAGGCTTATGGCATGGTGTAAAGCGTTCACTTTAGAAGAGGGATCAGAGCAAACGCGTGCCGCTGAGGGCATATGTTTGCAATCTCATTTGTAGTACAACCAGCCTCAGTTTTATGTCCCTACAGGCTTTTCTATATTTTTTTTCCTGCTAGCTTGCATGCAAGACGCTCACACTGGAGGAAGGATGGTTTTCAGGCAGAAATCACCAGTGCTCGGTGAACAGCACGCCCCAGAACACTGACCCCCATCCCGCACGGCGCGGATGCTGCCCCTTCCTGGCACACCAGGATTTGGGCACCTCCAGCCCCGGCCCTCCTTCGAGATATTCAAAGCCTCAAAATAAATTATAAACAGTGAGTCTGGACCTCGCTCCCCAGAACTGGCCTTGGGCCCTGGGAAAAGGGTGTCTCCAACCCCAGCTTGGGTTTTCCTGCCCACCCGGGTGCATTTTGCGATGCCGCTGAGAAGAGGCGGCCGCAGAGAAATAGCTGCTAGTGTCCCAGTTATTTTTTATCTTTCTATTAGCAAATGCCATAAAAATCAGCAAATGGTATTGTTTTGTCTCTGACATGGACTGACCCACTTATTTGAATGTCAGCATCCTCTGATTTGAAGCCCTTGCTGAGCGCACTGAGATGCAGGTTGGTAGATTAGTACCAGAAAATCAAGAGCATTAATTCCAGCTCTGGTACAAATGCAGAGTATTTTTATTTTTTTTTGCCTCCATTCACCAGAGCAGCGCTCCAGATTGCCAAGATATTAATTTCATAGCCAACGTGTGTATAACAGGGTTAAATTTCACAGATCAAGATTAGGTTGATGCCAGCGAGGGCCCCGAACACGAATGCAAAGTAAATTTAGAGAGAACTGAGCCCTAAACGATGCTGCGGGACTATTCCTGCGCCAAAACCAGCTCCAAATCTGAAAATTCGGCTCTAACCAAGCCGTGTGGCCAGATCCAGCTCAAATTTGCATTTATGCAACCTCAGAGGTAAAGGAGGGGTGGATGCGAGGAATTTGGCCCGTGGGTTTTATTTCAGCGCTCACATAATCTGACCTAATTCACCATTACCTGGCTCAACGGATTAATGGAACTGGGAGAGGCAATGCCCAATGTATATAATTAAGGCTGCCTTTTGTATTACTTCCTGGACCGAATTCTTCTTCATCAACTTGCCTTTCTGGTTTGAAGCCCTGGGGAAACAATGGGAAAGGTGCAGCGCTTACTGGTGGTGCTTTCGGGATTGACTGGTGGCACTGGGAAGAAAGGATCCCACAGGGTTTGCTGGGTTTGGGCACGCCTCTCTCTTTTTTCCATTTTTTTTTTGCCTAGTTTCTAGTGCTTGGCAAAATGAGATCCAGAAAGCAGGGAGAAAACCTCATTCAAGGGATGTTTAAAGCTGGGAAAAAAATTAATAAAAAAGGGTTTTTTTAAAAAAAGTTTCTGCTCTGCCACTGATTCCTTGCATGGCCTTGGTCAAATTGTTTAATTAATTCAGATGGGCTTCTGCACGAGGTTTCAGGGCACTAAAAGAGCATAAATGGATGAAATGAGGGCTCTGCAAATGAGGCGACGGCTGGCGGGCAGCGCTAGCCTGCTGCCACAATGCAAGCGAATAAAAAAATCAGCTTTATTCACCCCAGCACGGGCTGCGGGGACGTCTCTCTGGCTTTGACCAGGGAAGAAGAGCATTTTAACAAATTAATATGAAAATGCAAGAAGAAAAACCAAACTGGCTGACACACCTCAGCCCTGCCTCCTCCTCCACACCCCTTTTCGCACCCTCCCTGGCCCAAAAAAACCGGGGTGCTCTACCTTGATCAGCAAGAGCAGCTGCTGCCCCGCTCGCGTATCTCCCGTAGCCCGGTGCTCGCCGCCGGCTGATATTTGGGAGGGTGCGGCGGGGTGGGCGACCTGCTCCCCCGAGATAGGGGCCGGGCCCCCTGCACACACCTTGTCGGGGTCAACCTGTGCTTGTCCTACAAGGAGCTTCTCCGTCAGAAACGGGCGCTGCTCTGGGTGCCCCATCAAGCTGCTTTCACCAGGCACCAACTCAGGATTCAGGCAGGTTTTATCCCAGATTTCCTCCAAATTGCGCAGTGGGGGAACAAAGCAAGATTTGGTGCTTGGAGGAAACCTCCGTCCTATGCAAAACGCTTGGAGCTTTCTTCTCGGGAGCATCCGAGCCCAAGTTCAGGCTGGTTCCACCAGCACCAGGCTGTGGGCAACAGTTTTGTTAACAGTGGAACAAAATATATTCACAAACGACTAATATTTTCTCCATGGCTGCAAAAAAAAGCATGCGTCTGGAAGTAATTAGCATGCACAAAAAACAACTCGCACATTCCTCCTGGGCCTCCATTTTGTGCCGCCCACAGAGACTCGGGCAACGACATTTTTTTTTTTGGCAACTCTCAATTTCTGCCTGTTAACCGAGACTTCTAACACTCAGCCTGGCCTGGGCCAAGCCCTGGCCAAAATTTTACCGGTGGTGCAGAAACCACGCTCAGCCCCCAGCAAACCACCCCCCAGCGCCTCTCTTTGGTTTCTTTTGTTCCCGTGGTTTGATGGCTTTTTTTCTTTTTGGCTTTTTTATTTTTTCTTAACATGCTCCTACTTGTGCCATCCTCATCAGGATGCCAGCAGCATCAGGAACCAATTCCTTTGGGGGGAAACGCAGCCGTTCCCCCCAGAGTCACGACTTGCAGCAACAACTTTTGGGTCAAATTAAGCTTGGAAAGGGACCAAGGAGCTGCCTGGAGCCGCTGGGTTTTTAACCGCGTGGCTGGTGGGAGCCCATGCGACATCAGGATGGGTCCCACCATGAGTGTCCACTGTGATGAGGACAGGGCAGCCCTGAAGGGCTCCCCAGGACAACAGGCTCAGCACCTTTGCTGGGCTAAACGCCTCGGCAGAGGTTTGCTCCGCAGGGTTTCGCGTTTCTCTCACAAAGCAAGAGAAAGTCTAAGAGCTCCTTCTCCCCTCGAGGTCCTATCATTAGCTCGGCATCATTTGTCACCCCAAAGCCCCTGCTTTCTCATCCAGGGTTTCATCCAGCTGGGCTGGGGATGGGTTGCACAGCTTTCCCTGCAAATTCAAGGCTGTCTGCTCCACTTTGGACCAAAGTAAGGAGGGTTATAAACCCACGGAGAGCAGGGCACTGTGCATTGCTTGGGCTTAGTCAGTGTATGTCTGCGTTGCTTCTATGAGAAGTTCATTAAATCAGTTTTATTGTGAAAAAAACACCCTAGAGACGAGCGACTTCGTTCGCAGCACATGGCGAAGTAGTCTGTAGTGAGATGTGGTGGGAAGCAGAGCCCTGACCCCACCCTGATTATCCGGCGTTAAAACCCAGGGTGCAAGAGCCGGCGCGAAACTCGGCAGGCAGAACCCCGCATACAGAATCTGGTGGGTAAAACCTGCAAAAGCCACCATGCAAAATCCTCAGCACGTAAACACCAGATGTGAAAGAAACACAGTGCCTGGGCTCGGCGGGTCTCTCTCTCTGTGCCGAGAGGGAAGCGAAAGCCCAAGCGGTTTTGAGATGCTCTGAGAGCAGCTTGAGAGGCAAAGATGAAAGCTTTTCATATGAGAAGAGAAAGAGGAAGAGGAAACGCAGCACGAAATGCACGCTGCCTTCCTCGCTCCCCTCCAGCCGGAGGAATCCGCAGAGGAAGAGCAATGTGGTTCCATGGCCGCATCTGGTTTTTATAAGAGGACCAGACAGAGAATCCCATCTCCGCAGCCTCACCCCAGGCCAGATTTGGTTTCTCCCTTCCTGATGTGACCGTGGCTTTCAAAAGCCAGGAGTAAGTCTGTATGCTCCTCATGACATGCACGGAAAAGGAGGGCTTTGAGCTGTCCAAAGGCAAAGCCTTCGTGGGGCATTTCGGGCTGGGACATCCAGAATAACAGCATTTGCAGCCCAGCGGCGGACAGACAGATGGACAGACAGCATATACGCGGCATGCGTTAAGGAAATGCCGGCAGCCGTCGGGCTTGGGGCTCAGTTTTGCCTCAATTCCCTCCCAAAATGTCAAATCTCACCCCGAGACCCCCAGCCCTGCTCCCCGCGACGGGAGGCGAGACCCCAGCCAAGCTCCCCAGCCTTTCCGCTTGGTTCTCCCCCTCGTTAGCGCGTTACAGTCGCCTGGATAAACTTTTTCTTCCCAGTTCTGTGACGGCATCTCAGAACCGCGTGGGCACAAGCTGTGCTGCCGCTCAGTGGCAACGCGCCGGAGGGCTCCTTCCTTCCCCGGCAGATTTTCAGCCCCTTTGACGCGAGAAGAGGTGTTTTCCTTAGTTTTCTTAATTATTTATTTTTTTTAACCAGATTCATTCATTCATTCCTTATACCATAAATATTTATATGCTTATTACAGGTGCTGAGGTGCTGCAGTACCACTGTATATTTATTATATGCAAGAAAATATTTATATTCATGTATTTCTATTTATAAGTGCCTGTTTGCGTGTTTACATACTGTCTATATATTCCATCTCTCTGTTTAATACAGCCCTGCAGGCGCTGGGTGCTATAGCTGTGCTATATATTAATATTAACATTAACACAATATTAAT
>NW_009710542.1:6141-11128 GCF_000703405.1 Apaloderma vittatum | reverse complement strand
TGTTTTTTTTTTGTTAGATTTATTTATTTGTGCCATGAGATGATGATAAAAACATGCTCCAAGCACAGGTGAGGAGGTTAAATATTCACAGCCTTCTTCACCCATCAAGTTGCTGTTATCATCATCAGCTTTTACAGGTGAGACAGTGACAAGTCCCTGCTTGCAGAGCAGAAGATGAGCAGGGAAGAGGCTGCACTCTGAGCCTCTTCCCACTCCTCCCTTGCAATTAGACCTGAGGGTCTTGGCACCCTGTTACTGCCTGGAGGGCAACGGTGCTGAGGGTGAGGAAGGGTGTAGCCCACCAAGGCTGTCTGCCAGTCCTTCTTACTCAGCTAAAGCTGCTGACAGCTATACTGCTATTTATTTATTTGGCTGCTGAGGACAGAAACAGCAGGAGATAATCATAAGAAAATCATAAAAAGAGGGAAAACCAGCAGATAATATTCTGCAGAGGGATTTAACAGGGTGAAAAATTGTCTCTTGCCGAACTGTCTATGACACTAAACACTGTCTCCGAGATCTTCACTCTTCCTCCTCAACAGAGGCTTAAGGAAAGCGACAGGCAAGGCTCCGAGACAGCGTCTAGGGGTTTTGAAAATATGACAGGCAGGAGCCTGGGTTCTTCTCATCAGCATCTTTCAGTGGCATGGATGCAATCAGTCATTCCGGCTGTTTCTCTCCGAACAGGACCATCCCCTCCTCCTGCCATAATGAGTTGAGGGGAGGACGCTTGGGAAACGCCACTCCACTTCTTATGCCCCGGTCTTTCAATTGAGATGAATTTTTCCCTGTGCTGCAAAAGTGTGGTCAAATAGCTGGAAAGACTGCAGTCAGCTTGCTGCTGCTTTAGGAAGCAGGAGTTTCAGAACTAATCCTGAGCTTGCTGTGCCAATACGGCATCGGCAAGGTAGGACCTGCTTGAACAGAGGAGGTGGCTGAGGTTTAATTTGAACTGGGCAGAACCCTCCCGCAGAGACCATCTTTATCAGATGCCCTCTGCCATGACAGGCAGAGGAGTTGAGGCTTGGGAAGTGCTCCTGTGCTGCTGTACTATGATGTGAACTTTATGGTTTTGTGAGGTATGAGGATGGGGTAGTGCAGCTGTCTGGGACTGGCTAAGACAGAAAAGGTCCAATTCATTCTCTAGGATTGATTGTGGAGACAGAATCACATGAGACAGAGCGCTGCTTTAAGAAGAAAGAAAAAAACCTACGACTTGCTGTTCTACTTTCCAGTATAGGAAACCATATGGGAAAAGGTCGTTAGGCTGTCAGACTTGGAGAATCTGTGTTTGATTTTCATCTCTGCTAGAGGCTATGAGTTTGAGGAAGTCACTGAATCTTGTTTCCCTCTTTTGAATGGTCACAGTCTTTCTACCTTGCCTCCCAGGAAGGCTGGTGAGTGGAAATTCACATGCAAGGTGCTCAGATAGGGTATTGCTGATGGAGGTCTTGTAGATGCCTGGTTAGAGTTCCTGGGGAACAATCAGATAGAAAAGCTCTCTAAGCTCCCATCTGACTGCTCCTTCTCCTTACAAGGTTGTTTCCTACATGCTATTACTCCCCTGTATATGTCCCAAACAGTGAAATTTCTCTTAGTAGCCTTAATGAGTCTTGCTGGAGTAGAGGAGAAGATCACATATTAGGCTGAGCATTGTGCCTCAGTCCTGAGTCAGTTTACCATCTGTCTTACATTCTAATTCTTATCCGTCTAAGTTTCTCTAAGGAAAAACCCAGTGTGAGTGCAAAGCAGCTGCCGGGCTCTGTAAGGCAGTCAAGCTGTGAGGGGAAGATGTTCTTCCAGAGTGTAGGGGAGACGGTATCTTCATGGGGCAAACTACAAGGACCTTCTAGAAAGCTGGTGGAGGTTGAATCTAGTTTAAACCCTGCATGCAAACAAACCTCTTTTCTGGGAAGGTGTTCACCTGCGAGGGAATAAACTGGCATGGTCACCACTGTTGAGTTGGTTCGATAGATGTATCTGTTCCTTAGTGCAATATTCTTCCGTAACATCAGTGCAGGTTCCTTTGTATGTGGAAGGGCTAAATTTTAATTTAAACAAAGATCTACTTTTACCACAAAGAGTTGAAGTCCTCCACTGAGGTCTGTGCCTCTAAAGTAGCACTTCAGTCAGCAGAACATGAGTGTGAAGGCTCTTTTAACTATGTAAATCACAGTCACTTGGTGTTAAGCACTTGTTTTGGACAAGGGCATGCAGGAAGATGTAGCAGTACAGCAGCTGCTGACTTCCTGATGCTTGTGAATAGGGACAAGAAGCCACATGTAGAATTTCCAACAAAAATGGCTTAAAGACACTCTGTGTTCCTCATAGTCTGGCCCAAGGTTGTCATCAAGCTCTGTCCACCCACCTTGGACAAGGCAGTTCACTAGCCTGCAGGCAAAAAAGCCTAGTAGCACAGACTGAAAGCACCCTCTTGAAGTAGATTTGAAGTCCAAGGTCTTAATCTCCCAACCTTTAGCTTGGATCCATTCATGTGGCAGTAAGAACGTGGATAAAGCTGTGCATTTGCAAAATGAAGTCAGTTTACAATTCTCCACTGGATCACATAAAGTCTGTTGAATGTCCATCCCACCCAAAAATGCTGAACTATTTGTAGTGCCTATCTTTTTGTAGTGATGGAAATGGTTCTTTTGGTGATAATTGCTTTATAAAAGAACTAAATAGGATATAACTGAGAGAAAACCTTTCTTCTCACGCCTATGGCAACTCAGTTCATTTTGGTATCTTTGATCAAGCAATTCAGTGACAAAGCTATTCAGCAAAACGACGTCCTTTCATGGAGATATTTTGCATGTACTGTGCGACATCTCCAAGCCCGGTATGTGCCAACATTCGAACAAGCAATTCTCAGCTTCCTCCCAGCCTCCAGACAGTTTGGGGGGAAGCACAGAGGAATCCTTTCTGCTCAAAAGTCCTTGAGTGTTGACCAGTAGGAGGTCTGCTGCTGATAGACTCTCTTGGCAATGAAAAAGATCATAAATTACCCTAAATGACCTGCATTTCAGAAACATTATTTGCAGTATTAAAAGAGAGAGCGCAGAGCAGGACAATAAGATCCCAGGAAGTCCTTAAGGAAACTTAGAAAAGCTGCTGCCAAATCCCCTCAGAGTTGCCAGCGTGACCCGTTGTTGCTGGGAAGCCTTGTTCTGGCCACTCTTTGTACCCTGGACATGCTCTGGCATTGCTGTTTACAGAGACAGAGAAAGATGGGGGGACACAGCAGGCTTGGGAACACTAGGTATTTACGTGGAAACAGCAGTGTTAGGATCAGGAAGTAGAGGACCACAGTACAGCTACTTTTCCAATAGCCTGCTCTGACAGTAAGTGCCTCTGCGCTGCCATTGCCTCCTAGTTAGAGTGTCTCAGGTGTGCTGGCAGGATGGTTTTTAAGATATTGAATTGTGGTCCCAGTGTCACTATACTATCAGTGTCAGCTTTTGTGACAGGGCCAGTGTATCCCCATCAGGTTAAACCCCCTTCCCTGTCCCCCTGCGACACTCGGGGGGAGGAGGTGGAGAAACCGGGATTGATGTTGAGCCCGGGAAGAAGGGAGGGATGGGGGGAAGGTGTTTGTGCTTTTAAGATCTGTTTGGTTTTTCTTACTTCTCACTACTCCTCTCTGAATTGTTCTTTAAATAAATGTAATTAATTTCCCCAAAATCGAGTCTGTTTTGCCCGGGACGGTAAATGAAAATTCTCCCTGTCCTTATCTCAAACCTTAAGCCCTTTGAGATATTTTCTCCCCCTGTCTAGTGGAGAAGGGGGAGTGAGAGAGTGGCTGTGTGGGTACCTGGCTTCCGGCCAGGGTCAAACCACGACACAAGCTATGGTAGTAGTTGGAAAGGCTTGTTGCTTTCAACTTTATTTCCATGTGGGAGGGTAAATATCCACTGCTACTGACAGGGCTTCCATTTTGATTTTAACCAAATGAAAATGAATACTTTTTAATGGAGAATTTTCTTGACTGGGTGAACAATCTCCTCCTACTTCTCTACTCTCAGCACCAAACTGTCACCCATTAGTCCCTTCATCTCTGTCCCACCCCCATCATCAGTGTGACCCACATTATCAAACAACTGTTGCAAGAGTCTGGTTCACAGTCACTCAGAGTCCAAGGGGGCTGAGCATCTGCAGCTTCTGCCTTGTCGGGGTTTCAAATTGCCACTTCCATCTCCCAAAACTTAGCAGCAGTGCAAGGCACCAAGAGCTGCAAGCCCCTTCAGAAAACTGTATTCACAGTGATTCATCCATGTTTACGCAGAGATCCTCTGACAGCACTAGCAAAAAAATATAGATCCCCTGGCTTGCCATTGCATGGATTCGTTTCTTGCCTATAATACCATCTGGCTTTTTATCTGAAACACATACACAGCGAGTTTGACAGTGATAGTCAAGAGGACAAAGATTTCCTCATTAAGGGGTGGAAGGCAGAAAGGAGACAGGATCCAGCACGCCTGTGAATTTTCAGAGCCATCAAGCCCGTTTTGGGATGGAGGAGCAGTGGGTTTGAGTTTGTCAGAGCAAGGCTGTAGCAGCGATCGGAACCTGCCCTTTGTGGCCTGTCACCGGTGACTGACTCTTGCTTTCTCTCACCTGTGTGCCAAACTTCATCTCTCACGGCCGACACCTTCCCCTCTCTATATTCCCTCCACACGCCAGCACTCAGCCGGCAAGCGGAGAGGCAAAGAGCGAGCACGAGAGCTGGCAGAGAGTCAATATATTTCAGTGTTTTATTACTACGGAGCTGAAGTAGCATTTAGTTGGTTAGGCTTTGCGCAGAGTGAGCAGTCTAAAGTGACTCAGATATCGGGGCCAACAATTAAAGGCACAACAAAAAATCCATGGATTAATTAGCAGGTCAATGGTGGTTGAGTAGTTATTGCTAAATTACAAGGTTTGCATGTAAGAGACGGGATTGATCACTGGTGTCTGCCGGCTCCTCCGGCTGCATGTTTAGAGATGTGGG
>NW_009710542.1:0-6131 GCF_000703405.1 Apaloderma vittatum | reverse complement strand
TGTTTAGAGATGGGGGTCAGTGGGGGTGGGTTCCCATGGATGGGGTGACTGCAAAGGGGGTCGAGAAAGGTAAGAGAGGGGGCTGCATGGGGTTTATCACCCGCCTTGTGCAAGGACGCACATTTTGCTTGTTGAACGGAGGTTCAAAATTAATTGATACCATCTGCCAGGCAGCTGTGCTCCTGCTGCAGCTCTGTGAAGCACTGGGGAGCTGACAAGGGGGTGAGAGTGGTGGGGAGGACCCAGGGAGTGGATGGATGACACGAAGGACATCGCTAGAGGTGTCCTCTCTCAGCACCAGGGGAAATGTGTATGGAGTGAAAGTATGTTGTGTCCAAAGACAGCATTTTGAACGACGACTGAAAGGGCATCGCGACACACATGCACACACAGCCTCTGTTGTGAAATAGTGGAATATTTTGTAGAAGAAGGTATATATACACACAGGCTGCCATTTCCACGATGGGACACAAAGGACTGGAAGACAGAGAAACACAAGCAGCTCCTTTCCAGCAAGGAGCATTTTGAGAAACAATCTCAAAGGTGAGGTGCCAGAAAGGTTTGGGGAAGAGGCACACAGACAAGTCTTTCCTGATGTGAGGCTGAAGGGAAAATACTGTTTGCCCACCACCTCTATCCTTAGCAGTTCTGCAGTGATGACAGCTGGGATTGATCAGAAAAAAAACCCTTATCTGTGAGGTCTCCCACAGAAATGCAAAGCAGGTAGTGATGGAGGGGAAGAAGAGAAAAGGAAAGGGATGTGGCTTGATGATAGTGGGGGACTCCGTGCTGCCCGTGTTGGGAGCTCACCAGATTGCACTCATGTGCATAATAATCAAGCTGTCAGAGCCCTTGCTTCAGCTCTGCTTGGAGGCAGGCAGCGCCGAGAACGTTTTATCTCATTTCCAAATGACTTTTTGAGCCCAGTAAAATGCTGTTTTCATATCAATTAATAATTCAGCTAATAACACAATTAAGGAATCCGCCTTTTGCTGGAAGCCATTTGGAGGAGACAGCAGGGGAGGGGTAGGCATGGCGCTAGGGAGGCTTCGGGCTGATGCTGTGCTGCTCTTGTGGGTCGCTGTTCCTGCACGGAGATACCCAGTAATTAAATGTGTACGTTGGGGAAGCCCAGAGTTACAGATCCTGTGTCTCTCGGTATGACGGAAGAACTATGAATCTGTTGACAAATCACTTAACCTCTCTTTGAGCTTAAGTTTTCCTCAGAAAAGTAAGATTTGCACCACTTTTGTAGTGTTCTACAAAGGCAGCGGATCACTGAATGTTATGGTGCTGCTGTTGTGCAGACCAGGTCTTTCTTACACAAAGATATGTGCCGTGCTTGGGCTTCGCAGAAACAAAATACCAAGGCTTAGTGGGTCAGCTGGGATTTACTGTCTCCTGCGTACCAGCAGAAATCTTGGTGCATTCAGAGCCAGCTATTTTTATCCCGATTATGAGAGTCCAAGGATGAGGCCTACTCTGTAGATCATGTGTTGGTGGAGAGTATGATTATGATTAATTTGAAAGTGATACAATTATACAGGTGCAAATCTCACTATGAGCAAAGCAATCTCTTTGCAAATGTGCTGTGAATGTATATTAATCTGTTTCTTTCTTTCCCCATAGTGTGAGAGCCTGGCTGCATCTCCTCTAGGGGATTCTGTGATAGTAGATATATTCCATTACAGTTCAAATAATGCAGCCCGTGGTGGTAGACAAAGCTCGTGTGGGATGCTAAGTGCTATCCTGGACTCGTAGAACTGAGCAGGAGTAAATGTGGCGCACAGTTTCTGAACATGAAAATGCTGATTTGACTTTGTTCAAAACTGAGCTGGAGGGAAGCTCTTAGTTTTTCAGAACCTGATCCTTAGTATAGTCAGTCGCTTTCCCCCCTTCTCTGATAATTTGAACTACTTCTCAATGGCACGTTAACACTTCAGAATAAATAATCAGTCTTCATTGCTTGCAAGGATTGAGTCCTGACTGATTGATAGCTGGTCCTGGCTCCAGACCTATAAATCAGAATTCAAGGGAGTAGCACCTCCTACCCACACTTTGAATGAGCAGAAACTGGTTCGAAAGAAAGGCCTAGTACTACTTCAGACCTGCTTAACTTCCTCTCATTCTAACAGCCCCCTTTTATGTTCTCCTTCTTGCATATTCAGGTTTTAGCTCTTTGTAAGACCACCACATCTTTTTTTTTTGGTGCCCTGTGTTTGTGAAAATCTTGAAGTGCAGGGATGGCACCAACCTCAGGATAATCTTTTTCCTCATTTCCTCCCATGGCAGAGCCTGCTTTACCCAAACCAGGAGTATCAAGGCCTTGTATTGCAGCCATAGTTCAGATAATACATAACAGAATTGTGAGGCAGCATGACTCAATCCATCCTTCACTTAACAAGGAGATCCTTTCCTTTCCTGCTGCTGTTTCTTTCGGTAGACTTCAAGACCTTGTGCGCCCTGCTGTTCACAGTCAGAATAATTTGTGCCCTTCTGTGTGGTTAATGTCGTTGGGGAGCCTTTCTCTGTCTCTTTTTTTTTTTTAATACAACAAGATGTTGATGGAAACACCTGCTCAGTTTTGCTTTTCTTAATGAATAATCTGTATAGCATTAAATGGTACCACAGACCAATTGCCGCAGGGGATACAGTGGCCATGTGCTACGAGAGCTATCATAGATTACTCCTGTTCTTGAATATGTCAGGAATCTCCTAACAAGGTGCTGGGATGTGGGAATCACCTGGAAAATAAAGATAAGCAGCATGTTTCAGGGAAGTTCAATAACCATATTTTCTCTCTCTCTTTTTCTAGGTAAGTGAAGCTTTGTTTTTCCTATGCATAAAGCACCAGTTGACTGGGCCGTGATTAGCTGAGAAGGTGATGTGTTCTTTGTCTCAGAGGCCTCAGCAAGGGGTGTCCAACCTCAGGTGTTCATGGCTCTCCTGTTTGTTCGTAAGTCTTTGCTAGAAAAGCTTGTTGGAAAAACAGATGTCTTGTGACTGAGTGATCCAGCCATCGGGATGATTAGCCTGCCTTGCTTGATACCCTGCCAGTTAGTCATTACCTGTGTTGGGGTGCCTCTGGCATATATATGCATATCGTTGCCCTGGGCTAATGGAATGTCATCTGCAATCAGAAGCATGTATAATCTTGTTTTGTCACCTCTCCCCTCCTCTCGGCTGGTTTATAATGAGGTCATTGAGCACTACCACTGCATCCTCTCTTAACCCTGGGTGCCAAGGCGACCATGCCAGTCTTGGAACAGGCACTTTTAGTTTCTATCTTGTGTTGACTATAGTGTCCCTGTACAACCACAGAGCAAGTTCCATAGGAACAGCAAACTCAAGCAAATTTGTTCATATCTGCCAAGCTCATTCCCCTTTCAGACCCCATGTTCTTGTGGTGCATGACCTGAGTTTGACAAAGTAGTTTTGAAAATATTTTTATGTCGCTCTTGTTGCCACTTGACACTGAAGTCCTGGTGGCCTTATGTGAAATCAAGATTTATGTCTGTATGGATTTAGCATGCAGCAGGCTGTAGTTCATCCTTCCACTTTTCAAGTGCCTTATGGTTGTATCTATACTGTAGATGTTGTTACGTACCAAGCCTGAACAGCTGTCTGGGGAATAGCTTTGGGTTTGTGCACTTGGCTTCTGGGGTCATACAAATACTGTATGATTCAGAGTTGCTCCTCCTCTTTTTAAATCCACAGACATTCTGTGGTAGACCACATAACGCTGGTCTGGGAGACCAGCAAACAACTTGCTTGGAAATCCAAGTATGAGTGAACCACAGACTTCTATGTATAGCAGTCTAGTCATACAGAAACAGCAGAGGGACTTTATATATTAGTTAAATTCTCTTCTCTCAGATTTTCACAGTAGGAGACAGCACTGAACAACTGATATTAATAAACATCTTTTGTAGGGTTTGTGTATGTGCTTCTGCTTACAATTGCAGTGTTGTGGTCCTGGTTATTTAGAGAAGTTCTCCAGATTATGCGCACTATCTTAGTGGGTTTAGCAGGGAAAAGAAGATCTGGATCTGTCTAAAACGGGAGGTGTATGGTAATGTGGCATTTCCCAAGCATCGTCATCATTGCTTATTTTTTGCTGGGATATTCCTCATGTCTCTGCAGAGGAATTTTGTTGGATACCTGAGGTTCTGTTTCAAAACAAGCAAATGAATGAGAAAACATTTTTCTGTGGAGGCTAGCTGGAATAATACAGATTTGAGGAGCTGTGTGGAGACTAAGTGAGTTTTTGATAACAGACATGTGCCACTCAACTAAGTCAAAGGGACAGTTTTTCACAAGAAAAGAATGAATAGGATTCATAGTTTGGACTACCCCGAGTCCACTATCCATCTTGAGTCCACTAGTTCTGCAGCTTTAATATGGCTGTTGTGTACTTCAAAGATGTTTTTTTTGCTGTTTTATTATTGGGGGCGGATATTAACTGAGAGGCAGATTCTGAGGCTTATGCTTATTCTGTACATCCTACAGGCTGTGTGGGGGAGGGAGGCATCTTTCTATGGCACCTGTGTTACTGACCTGTCCGTGCCAAGTTTTTGAAACGTGTCTGTATCAAGAATTTTTACTTGGCCACCTTATCTGAAGCCATCATCTGTAGGAGAGTTTGTGATCTTGGCTAGTCCCTGTGGATTCAATTTACTGCACAGAATGTTATTGCTGGTATAAAGCTTAAATTTCCCTCTGATGAGCTTCAGGATGTACATCACAAGAACAAATGTGAAAAATGAAAAGCGGATAGTGTCGTATTTTAGCTGAGCTCAGTCGGGTTTTCAGCACAGAAGCTGTCAGACCAAAACCTAGCATCCCCACCTCCCTGACACTTTAATGTATTCAGATCCCGATTGCACATTGTAGCCATGACAGATGATTCCAGACCAGAGACACCCTGTGCAGAGACGTCGCCAAAAAGCTGTGTAATTAGTTCAGAAGCTACAGAGCCAGAGAGAATCATCCTCTGTCCGTGTCCAGATGCTGAGTTCAGTGAAGAAATGCTTTTGCATTTGTTGCAGCCAAGTCCTATTGCATAACTGAAGCCTTAACATCTCAGCTGGGGATAATGATTTTTGCTTTCCCTCTGGCCTACAAAAAAAAAGGAGGAACCTCATGTTTGCTCCACAGCTGGAAGAGCCAGAACAGAGTTTGATGGACTCTTAACACATGGGCCCTAGGAACCCAGATCTTTCCTCTGAATCTCTTCACCCTGTCCAACATCCAAAGCAGCTTAGACCGTGCTTTCCCTGCTGTCCCAGCTGTCCCAGCATTTCTGCCTGCAGGTCTGCACTGTTGAGCGCATCCAAAACTTTTCTGTAGTAAATCCCCCTCTGTACGCTCTTCTGCTTTGGTGCTCTTCAGCCAGATCAGTTCTCTCATGTGATTCATAGCATAGTCTCACAGAGATCTGCTGTCGCATCCTAGATGTAATTTGCAGAGTGGTGATGATAAGTGAAGGGGAGAAAGGCTGTGATAGAATTGGGAAATCTTATGTCAGAGACAACTTTAATTACTGTTTGCGGTTGAGTTTTGTTTTTTTTTCCTTCATAGCTGCTCCTGTCCTTGGATGTAATAGTATCATTAGTCCCAAAAGACTAAAACATCACAAGGTTTTAAAAACATCAGTAGATGTGGGCTTCCTTTTATTTAGTATCCTGTTCTCCAAAATCTTGGTGGTTAGGAGTTTATCTGAAAGGCTTGACTGAGTTTCTTTCTTAGTAACATGACTCAAAGAGCTGGCACTTTTAAAGAACCCATAAAGCTGTGGTAAAATTAAATAAATCAGTCGAGCTGCCATTTGTTCAAAGAGCATCCTTTTATGGACACTGGGGAGTAAGGAAGAAGTCTTTGCCCAAACAGGATTACAAAAGAAATTGTCATATCATTTATGGCAGCTTCCTTATCATTATCATTAGAGCTAATGCCATCATCATTTTCCCCAGTGAAAGCAGGGCCTCTGGGGCCTCTCTGCTTCCTGACAGTGGAGACACTTGTGTGCATATTAATATGCAGCTCTGCTTGCGCTAATGGCAGCTATTTGTAACATTAATATTTTCTTCCACCATAAAAAAGTAACAATAATAATAATAATAATAATAATA
>NW_009710541.1:0-19127 GCF_000703405.1 Apaloderma vittatum | reverse complement strand
GGGTGGCTGTGAAGCCCCCAAAGCCAGGGCTGGGCTCTGCTCTTCTCTGCCTCTCCCCTCTGCTTTTTGCACTGCTTGGCAGCTGCACCGCTATTTCCCCTTGATATCTGCAAGAATCATAGAATCGTGGAATGGTGTGAATTGGAAAGGGCCTTAAAGATCATCTCGCTCCAACCCACTGCCAGGGGCAGGGACACCTCCTGCTGGACCAGGTTTCTTAAAGCCTCATCCAGCCTGGCCTTGAGTACTTAAAAAGAGTAGGTTTGTCTGAAAGTCCCCAGCAACTGGAGGGGAAATGACCCTGCTTGTTCTGTCCCAAAAACCAATCCTCCAGGCATTTCTAACTGGTGTTTGGGGAGTACAGAACAGAATCCCTCCCAAAATGAGTGTGTATGGGATGTCATTAGAAACCAGTGTAGTCAGTGCTTTCTTGCACAACTTTAACCACTGAAATGTTCTTCTGCCAAAGAGATCAAAGCTCATAAATCAGGAAGTTTTCAGTATGGCAAAGGCAACTTTGCTGAAGCCGTGTATAACCTGATACTCCAGATCTGCTCTGTGGACAGCACACACACCCCATACAGCATCCAGATGTACACACTCTGCGGGGGTTGGCTTAAGGCAAGTGAAGCAGAACCCAGGCAGAACACCCCAAAATACCTTTCTGCAAGCTTTAGCGCCAGCACATACTACCTGAGCTTTCTTTACACGGAGACATGCTGATCGTGCCTCTGTCAGGAGGTCACAGGCTTCCAAAAATCAATCTGAAGTAGCAATCCCCAAAGAGAAGCATCTATTTTTATGGCAGTGATGTGGGGATGGTGATGCTGCTTTTTCTGGCAACACTGGAGAAATTCCTCTCACCGGCATTGTCCACCTGCACGGGACAATAATAGCCGATGACTCAGGACGACAGGCTTTGCGACACTTCCATCCCTCTCACAGTTGAGTCACTGGCGGGGATGGGATGGGCCCAGCTGGGAAAGCAATGTGCAGGATGTGTCTCAAGTACGCAGCCAAAGCAGACAAGTCCTTTTCATACGCCTGCCTGTGGGACTGTAGGCAAGTAAGGATGGTCGATGCAAGCCAGACTGAGGCAGGGCCTCAGCAGGGCTGTGTTTCCTCCCTTGGTCCCTTGTACCCCTGGCTGCAGCACCTTCTGACTTCTGCTGGCTGCAGCATCTTCTGGCTTCTTGGGAAGAAGGAGATCCAAGGATCATAAAACAAGGGATAGCAAGGGACCGGGTTTCCCTATCATCCTCCAGTCCTGCGCTGTGGCCTGTGAAGGGCAGAGGCACAGCACCTGCTCCATAGGCGGGGGACGGATGCACTCAGGAGCACCTTTACTAGTACAACGAAGAGGGATTGTGTTTGACAACACCTTTATCGTCCCACTGCCCTCCACCAGCTCTGGGAACAGCTGGTGTTAGAATAATGGTATTGACAAACACAATTGTGTTTGCAATTTGTACCTGCGTGAAATTCATTCTTCAGGAAAAGTCCTAGAGCAGATTTCTATTTGTTCACTTCTTTCACGCTCTTACGGGCTCAGGCATTATTTGGGGGCAGCATGAAGGGTGTATGCATGTCCTAAGGGTGCATTTCTTTATCATGATACATTTAGGGTTCTTTTATGTTTCTTAACTTCAAAATGTTGGGATTTCTAAAGTGTTATGAGGGTATTTTCTGTAGTTCTCTCTTGCATTATTGCTTTTATATTGTGTAACTTTACTCCAACCTCACTTTTTCATCTATAAATTATACAGTGAAAAAAAATCCACTTCAGCATCATATTATGCAAGTGTAATGATTAATTCTCTCCATGAAGGAAAACAGAAATTCTCCTAAGCATGTAGAAAGTGAGGGCTCAAGTCTGCTTTTACTTAGCCTGACATTGCTCAGGAACGACACCAATGAGTTTCATCTGGGTGGATTTAGCGGCAGAGAACAAGCCCTGGATTTTCACGTGCACTTTTGAAAGCATTGATCCTTCAGAATACGTCCTCAGATAACCCAGGCTCTAGAATAATGCTCGCAAAGTCAACCATGGGGGTCAAAAAGAGTTGGGAGAGGGAGAGCTGCAGGAAGAACCTCCCTGGTACTATAACCCCAGGGCAAGACGAGTATCTGGGAGTGGATGCACAGTGGAGCAACCCCAGTGGTGCCGCCATGCGATGCAGATCTGCTGGGGGTGGTGGGCTGGCTTGGCCAGCAGTAGCAGATGAGCTGGACCAACATGGAGCTCAGCGTGAGCTAAGCTCCCATGGGCTTTTCCTCCTTTTGAGTCAGCTTTTTCAGCCCACAGCGAGTTCCACGCTGCTGCAGCTTGCTTGCTGCAGATACCTACATTTTTGTGACTAACCCAAGTGGAGCCGTTGCCCTTGTGGCCGCAGCCTCATTGCAGCTGTACCTACAGGCAGCCTCATGCAAGCCAAAGCAGCCCCCAGCCACACTGTTATAATGATATGGGCCCTGGAGAGGACTTTGGTCAGATAAAGCTTCTCCAACTCTTATCTCTGTTCTCACACTGACTCCTGAATTGAGGGCTTAGGGTTCAAATGTTGTGCTCATGCAGCTTCTTGGAAAAGGCATCATTAGGGCCCAGCAACAAAAAGAGATATAGCAGTTGAGCCTTGACATGTATGAGCCAGGCCAGCATGAAGCCCCCCCATGCCTTGCTCCATGGAGAATAAAAACCATCTCAATTTTTTGGATACAGGAAATGATGGGGAACCTCTTATGGTTCCTCTAGCAAATATGTGATTTTTCTGCCTTTTTTTGTTCTTTATTTATGTGATTTTCTTTCAAACAAATGGTTTCTATTCTGGTTTAATTTGCATGTTAAGTTGCATTTTGAGATTAGTTCTTTTATTTTATTTGGATCTGATACCAATCTCTGATTCCAAGTACCCCTGAGGTTAACAACATGAGAGAGCTCTCATTTTATCTGAAAGGATTGGCCTGAACTGAAATGTAAACTTTGGACAGGCCAGCTTACTTCCCAGATGTTTCTGTCCGTGATTTTTCAGATGGTCCCACTTCCCAAAAGCAGTTGGGGGATGGTGTCAGTGTGGCAACGTGGCCACGAGTTTAGATGTAATCCATTGCATATGCAAAGGCAGGAGATGCCCCTCCAGCACTTTTTTATCAGCCATAATGCAATCTCTGTGCAGTATCTATCCTAATTGCTCATAACTAGCACACGGCAAGCAAGGATCAGCTCGTTGCTTATAGGATCAATGTGTTTCTATTTTCATGGCTGTGGCAGGAGAAGCTGGCTGCCTACACTACAACATTCCCTATCCCTGCACTGTCACATAACTGCCTGCGCTTCTCAGGATACTCCAAGGAAAAAGGCAGATCTCTGTGAATGGAGAAGGACTCACCAGCTGCCCCACAATTATGAGCAGAAGAGAAGATGGAATTGGACAGAAAAGTTTTCCTGCCCCGTTACTACACACAGAATAAAGGATACACCTTAGATAACAAGGTGAAAGCACTTTTCATTGACATGTTTTGCTGGAGTCATCTCTGGTGGACAGAGGAGACCAGGCATCAGGACTCCTCCATCCAGCTCCATCACCAACCTGTGACTCTGGGCTTGTCTCGTGGTCAATACTTCCCTTCTTTCTCCCCACCACTGCCTCTCGTTTATTCACACAGCGAAGAGAACCCAAAGGCTCTGGGTGTAGAATACTAGCGCCAGCAGGGCATGCAATGCCGCTCTAACAATATTTTTGTTGGAGGAGTCACAGAGATCATTGCACAACTGAGGCTCCTTTCCCAGCTCAGAGCTCAGGGAATATTTCTGTTACAGTGTGAGGTGCATTTTCCCAGGGACTCTAGAGATATTTTTCCTTCTCAACCTGTTTCCCATCCCACTCCACTGAGCCCTCCGTGGTGCTGGTACAGCGTCTTCACAGTATATTGCACTTTCTTTCTGCTCGCTCCTCAGGGGAATACTCCTGGCTGGGATTTAGGGAGTGGAGGGGATGGCTGCGTGACAAATTTTTTTCTTTTATCAACAGGGCAACTGAGAAACAATACGGATGAGTGACTTGCCCAGGTCTAGAAGGTTGCCACTTGCTGCTCCAAACCCTGTGTCTCAGTGGCCAGAGTGGCTCTCCCTGCAAGATGCATCCCCAGACCCCTGTCCTGCCACAGCTCAGCATACTGCGATCCACAAGATCTCAGAAAGCAGCAGCTGGGAATCTCCCATGGAGGAGCTGGCAGGATCTCCACAAGCCCCACTGCTCCCTTGCAGGATGAGATGTGTCCTCAGCAAAGTGAACCGTTCCTCAACCAGGCGGAGCCCAAGAGCTGCTGTATGGTGTATACGTAAGGATGGGGCTGGCCAGGCTAACTTTCAAGCCTGACTATTTTGCATCCTTCAGGTGAGAACAAGCTGCTATAAAATATTGGCACTGTTTTTGCAGCCACTTTGCATCACAGGCAAAGCAGAGCTTAAGGTTTTGACTGCAAAAGCAAAAGCTTCAGGTGTGTTTTAATGCTTAAATCTTGCTTTACCCAACTCAATCTCAGTGCTTGCTTCAGTTTATCTGCTTTATTTGGTGTCCTTCTTGCCTTTCAAGCCAAAAGTATGGGAGCAGAATTATCTGAAAGGGAGCTACTTTAATATTTCTAGCCTGACCAGGAATGGGAGGTATCAGATGTTTTGCAAAGAGCTTGTGATATTTCCAGCTTATTTTCAAACCAGTGTGGTTCAGAGAAGTTGCCCTGGGCATTTTGAACAAAGAGCAAGCCAATGTGGTGGCTTTCCTTCACCAAGCTGCATTTGGCAGGTCTCAGGGAAGGCCTGAGCAGGAATCGGGGCAGGACTGGAAAGATTCAGGTGTCACCGGCAGAAACAAAGGTCACAGATCCGAAGCGGAAGTTGGGACAGGAGTGCACCTGAGAAACCTCAGCATAACCTCATCTGATTTCACGATGATGAGCCCAAAGGTCACCAGCCCAATGGCCCCAAGGAAATGTTTGTGCTGCTTTTCAGAGGATGATATGGCTCTTGCCTTTCCCCACTGACAGTCATACCTGAGGCTAAAGTACACTGGTGAGGTGCCCGCGGCAGAGGTACAATTTCCACTGGCTGAACCTCCTTACAGGAAACAAGTGTTTTTCCTTCAAATGTTCAGGCTGGGTTTTTTCCCCTTCCTTTTTTACAGGAATGGTGTTAAAGTGCAGTCGTCCTCTGCAAAGTGCTTTTGTATAAATAGGTCTTGCGTGGGATCCTCTGTCCGGATCCTGGCTCTGTTGCTGATCCCAGCAAACGCTGTAACGATGCTTGGTGAGCTGATGGCGAGCACCCTTCAAATTCTCAGCTACTCACCCTGGGGAGCCAAATACTCAAAACTGGGGAGTGGGAAGAAAAGAGGAAAGGGGATGGTTGTCTTACTGGCCTCAAGCTGTAACTCAGGTGCCCAATTTAGGAGCACGATCTCCCAGCCTGCTCCCTGGGCTCAGCGGATGAGAGTGTACAGATACCGTGGGACCCAGAGGTTCTGCCTGTGCGGACGGGCATGTTTGTGTTTGTCCCCCCGTGTCAGGATGAGCCGGAGGCATGCTCTGCTCCCCTCCCCCTCCACTTGTATCCTGTTTTCCCCGTGAAGGAAATCTGGGCAAGCAGGGCGGAAAAGCACTGGGGGGGTCCCAGCAGCCGCGACGGGGCTTGGGCAGCAAAGGCAGGGCATAGTGCTGCACACCTGCCCTGTAAGGCAGGTGCCACCCCCAAGGGTCCTTGCTGCTTGTGACCCCCCACAGCGATGTACCCACCATCAGATGGCTTCAACCCCAGGGGAGCAGCAGTCAGGGGACACCAGTGAGGGCTGCAGGGCACAGGAGGTGACGTGGGCAGGAGAAGACCCAAAGTGCAGGCACTGCCCCAGCCAGGTGGACTTTTCTCGACCAAGTACCTCGCCTTCCACCCAGCTAATCTCTTCCCAACACTGCGTGGACGTAAAAATGATAAGTGCTGGTGCAGTGAGGTTGCCAGCTCCCTGTATGGCGATAAGAACTTGCAGAAAAGAACGTTGGTGTGGTGAGGGAAAAGATAACAGATTAATCATCATGTCATCACTCAGGCTGGGAAGGTGATCTCCTGGTGTGCAAAGCAAAGACGGAGGTGGCATTGCCTACGAGAGGAGGGAGCAGATTTTCCAGAAGAAAGCAAATCAGCCTTCCTGGAATCCTTTCCAGTTCCTAGTATCCCCATCTCTGGTAAGGCTGCTCTTCAACCCCAATACTTACCTGCACAGCTTGATGTTGCAGCTCCTTGCAAGATGCCCTCCTGCACACTGAAAAGGTTTCTCTTCACAGTCCAAGGACTCAGACTTTGCAGCCACCATCTCACTCACAAGTTCCCAGGCCGAGAGATAAAAAAACCCTGCATATGATACCTCTAGGTTTAGATGACTGCATGTTTTTAGTCAGATGCTGTAGGGGACTCTCCCAGCAATATGAATTTGGTGATTTGAGCATAGATGTGGGAGAAGTCTGTAAAACCAGGCTTTGGTTTTGTTGACTGGAAAGTTAGTTAGCAGAGACTGACAAAAGAGACAGATTTAAGGAATCCGAGTGTTAGCACTCCTTTCTCCGTGAACACATCCTTTTGCAGAAGCACGCTGGAGTTTCTCATGATGTGTGACAATGATCCTGCACTTGACCAGGACTGTGATGGAAATGCCCAGTGAAGAAAGCAGTAGATAAGTGTAGAAGTGGTAATGTGAAATCTGTGGGCATCAAGAGGAAGCATGATCTGAGTGATACTCAGATATGAAATGAGGTGGCAGAAGACGTTGGCCAGATGGTGACAGCAAATGTTGACTTCCAGCATGGAACAATGCAAGCAGGACACATCCAAGAGGGAAAGAAAAGCAGAAGATGTGAGCCTGTGGGAAGCTATTACAGACATTGTGCTGCATGGCCAGCAAAGGGCTTGGAAAGAGGCAAAGCAGAGGAAGTTTTTGAATGTGAATGAGGAGATAATAAAACTAGGGGGGAAAGGTGGGATGGTGACAGGGCCTTTCATAAGCCAGTTACTGAAGAAGTCTGTCTGATGATCCCTAAATTCTTGCAGGGTCTGGGTATGCTGTTGGGAGTCATGGCAGAAGAAGGCATCTGGTCCTTTCAGCATTAAGCTCTTGGTGTGCATGAGAGGAGAGGCCACCTGAGGGGAGAGTGGATTAACCCTTCCAGCCCTGATGAAGATCTCGGCCAGGTCCTTTCAGAAGCAATTACAGGAAAACTCATAGTGAGGGATATGAATAGAAACATCCAGTTCACCATCTTCTGAGACTGGATTTTTTTTTTTTTTTTTTTTTAAATTTATCAATTCACGTACACAGCTTAAATCCTCAGCTGCTGTGAACATGTGAGCCATGAGCCACAATCAAATCACAAGAGCCGGATACACTGTCTATAAGTTAGCTAAATAAGTTCATAGCAGTGAGACACCGGTTCCGGAAATTCACAGATAGATTTAGCCATAAGTCAAAGAGATAAAGTCCTTCATTTCAAAACGATGACATCTTGATCACAGTTTGGGATTGCCTGGGGTAGTGTTTGATTTCCAGAGGTGGTACAACAAATATATTAATTTATTTGGTACTACAGTCTGATAAATTATCCATGATAGCTGTAGCCCCCCGAGCCCCGGAGGCTCTGCCTGTGTCCACATAGAAACAGGTCCGGGATGCTGTACGCAGATGAGTGTATGCAGGAAGAGGGCTCTTCCACACAGGAAGGGTATTTTTATAAACAGGAACTGTATTCTCCTACCAGAGTTACTTCTGTGTCCAGTCCTGGTTTAGGTGGAACTGTCTGATCAAGGAGAAGAAAACAAGGAGCTCATTCACAGGATGGCAGAACAAGTTAGCACATGATAGAAAACACACATCAGACTGTTTCTATTCTCAGCACTGATTTCAGAGGTGGGGGTTGTTCCACTGAGTTCAGTGTATTCACTTGAGCTGCATTCAGTAATGAAAAATCGGAAGGATGCCACAGTTTTTAAAAGAAATGGCAATAATAGCAGTGACAACATAACACTTTGTTGACTTCCATGAGACCATCCCTTGTGAGTGGTGCTATGTATCTGCCTGAGTTTGCAGGACCGAGGCTGGAAGAGGTAAAAAATAATGCTTGAGTGTGTCTATCCCTCTCCAGCAATGTCATCCCTTTGAAAATTTCTGCCTTACGCAGCTGATGGGCTGTGGCTTAACCTGATTTTTTTTTAATTTACTTTCATTTTGGAAAGTGCATTTTTTGGATGTGCAGTGCAATGGAAGTATCTAAATCGGAGATAGTTCAGCCTCTGATTCAGTTGTGCATTGCATCAGCCAGTTAAATATGAACGACTCTGAAGTGGTGCCCATTGGTGGCAGGACCAGGCACAGTCGTAGGTCTCCTCTGTTAACCTTGGGGTGAGCCCTCCCACAGCAGCCCTCACCTCTGATCAGCACGTCACACATGGCAAAGCCCAGCCAGCCCAAGACCCTGTAAGAGCAGGACTGGGGCATAAGGTATATGATAATATATGATAAGGTATGTGGAAGGAAGTATTTGGAGATAAGATTATAAGGACAATGTGTGGAAAGATGGTGCAGGAATGGGGAAGGTGAGGATGCTCCTTTACAGACCTGGAGGTGAGTGCAGGGAACGTTAGAGAGGAGCAGAGGGTCAAGCCACCCATGACATCACAACACAGGAGCATGCAAGGTGGGCCAGAGTCCACTTGCTGTTCTTCAGGGCTGACTTTATCCTGTTTCAAAGCTTTGAGATGCATGAGAAGGGAGGATAGTTGCAATCACACCCTCCTCAGCATGTCTGTAGCCTGGCATACGACAGGGGCTGCTGCAGATGTCACCCATGTAGAGAGAGATTACCTGTCATGACTCCTGACCTTGATGACACTGCATGCACGTTGAGGAACTTGAGCTGAAACATCACTTTGTATTGCAAACAAGCCTTAGCAGGAGCCTTGCAGTGATTCTGAGACGTGCCTGCATGCCTCCACCCTCCCACTGCACGGGGCAGATACAAAAGCATGAAGTATCAACACCAGGGGCGGCTTATTCAGGTGAAAAAGTCAGAAGATGTTACAGTTGTAAATAGGTGGCCTCTGGGCTTGGATAACAGTCTCGGGATGTATCCACCCAGCCGGTACTGATTTAAACTAGCTGTCCTGGGTCCTGCCAGCAGTGGGGCTGGGAGGGGCAGGAGCTCAATCCCAATGTCCTCTAGCACCGAGGAAGCTCAGCCTGGACCCTAGTCTGAAACCAGTCAAGCCTTTTTCTGTAAACTAGACCAGATCAGATGAGCTGCTCTTCCCTTTGGGTTAAACGTGGATCATACTTTGTCACTCTGTCCCCATCTTCCAGCCTAACAAGCCTGATCTATATAACGTTGTAGGAATGCACAGTAATGTAGCACAGTGTTACACATGTCCCTGCACGCAGACGGCTTTGCTGCCTGATGATTTCAGAAATGCACTGTAAATACTGTTTCTAAATGGAAATCCCTGAGAAAGGTTGGCTCTTTCACTGCTGGAGAATGCCTCTCCAGTGAAATGACGAATGAAATCCAGATGTGAGTGGAATGTGAGAGAGCTGTAACCTGTGTCATGATGGTGGTTTTTTCCTCGAGCTGCTTCTCAGGGCTGCTGGTGCCCTCTTCCTCGCCCACTCTGCCCAGCCACCTCCAGCCCTGCAAGAGGCATGTGTGATCTCCAGGCCATGAACTTTGCCAAGGATGCCAAGGCTGCTTTTCCAATGCAGTTGCACGTTTCAGCCTGTTTTGTCAGGCCAGTTTCTCTTTATCTGTTTATGACTACACGAGTTCAGCGGGAAGAACGATACATTTCTGACATAGGTCTCCTGATTTCTCAGAATTTGAAGCTGTTTTCCGGAGACATTAGAAAGTCAGGAGGCCTAAGCTAAAGAAAATGATTTGCTGTTTCATTCTGAATGCAGCAGATAGGATTTGCTACGTCCTCTCTTTAACACACTTCCAAGCCATGCATTAGATAAAATTCCTTCTGTGGTTGGGCCATATCCTCAGCCATCTCAAAATCAGCAAAGTCCTTGAGATGGTGCTGGATTACACTTGTCAGAAATGCAGAGACTTTAACTTGCTTCTGTTGGCAGAGCTGCAGAAGAGTCTGAAACCTTCGGATCTGTGGATTTTTGAAAAGCACCAGAATACCTTAAAAAAACAAAGCAGAGAGATTACTCACTGAGATTTCATTTGCATATTTCATACTTTTCCCTGCATAAACTCATTCTGGGGTAAATTCTGCCTTTATTAGTACCTGTGCAGTCCAATGACTATCTGCTGAAGTGGGCTATCCAACAGATGCACCAAGAGTTGTTCTGATTTTATCCTGATGTGACAGAGCTGAGCATGGCTCTACGGAAATCCAGGTGGATGTTTTAACTGGATTTATGCACATAGCACCTGGGGGAGCTCTTTGGAGCAACGGACGGTCCTGGGTGGGTTTAGGGAGGGGTACGTTAGTGCAGCACCCTCACTGCCTGCCTCTGACCCCAGGGGTTTTGGATTTAGCTAATATGTGTTACACACATGACATACCACAGAAGACATTTAGGTACCAGTGTTCATTCTTACCACATCAACGTCTTGTTTGTCCCAAACATCAAATCCAAGGTCGTAGCCTCACAGAGAGATGATGCCACCCCAGCGCTGTAACACTTAGGAGGGGAGAGGTGTTAAGAAATTAGGGGAGCAGCTGAGAGCACCATTTATGAAGAGTGCTTTGCAGTGCACCTCCTTCCTCCTCAGTGTGCAATGTGCCACCCCAGAACTGTAGGCACTGAGCAGCCAGGCTGACAGCCAGAGACCCGACAGCTTGAGGAGCAACAACACGATGCTGCAGTCAGCCCCCTGGCCAAACTGGTGCTTCCCCAACTAGATCTCACAGAAAATACAAACCACCTCACTCCAGCACTTGGACTTTCCTCTCCCCATTGCACCTCTCAGGTCTTAAAAGTATTCAGGGGCTCCCAGCCCTTTGCCTGAGGCAGAAACCAGAGACACCAGCCACATATCTCTCTTCTTCCGCTTTCCTTTTGCTAGCCATGCCCAATCCTTCCCTCACCATACCAGGGCCAAACTGCATGGACCTTGATATTTTGGCATCGCACAAGTGGACCTGGAAAGAGATAACTGGAGATGCATAAGCCCAGGACACACCTCAGGTACCAGCTGACAGATTAGGTTTAAAGGTACAATGTCCTCCTCTGGCACGCAGCATGCATAAATGCATAGCCCAGCCTGTGTCAGCCATTACCAGGAGGTGATACAGAGCATTTACAGCTCTGCCTCTGCTGTGAAATGCTCTTCTACAGGGGGTATTTCCCATGACCAAAGCTTTTATCTCCGCAGTCCTCAAAACACAGCAGACCATGGGCCTAGATGCCTAACTCTTATCTGTAAAAGCTGAGGGTCACTGATAATTAAACCTCATCTTCTTCTGCTGGCATTTGTCATTAAATAAGCACTGCGCTTCCTCTTTCTCTCAATTAGATTAGTGCAAATCAAGAGCGATTCCGGCTCAGTGACAGCTTAAAACAGAAACCGAAGGCCCAGAATACTTTTTATTTGTAAGGAGAAGTTCATGGAAGAGCAAGATGCCAGATCAGCAGCCCAGGGAATTGTGGGGTTTATTAGAAAAATGGCCTAATTCCCAGAAAAGTCCCCGTGCCTAGTGTTTCCTGTTGAATGGCCCTGCATCTCCCAAAGGCTCCCTGCCAATAGGAAACACTAATCTCCTGCACGTAGGTAGGATTTCAAGCACGAGTGGTGCTGTGTGGAGATTTCCAGAACAGGTGCGCGGAGAGCTCGGAGCCCAGGAAACCCATGGCCTCAACAGCAGGACAGGTAGGTCCACCCAAGCCTACCAGGTACCTGTGGTGTCCACCACCATCACAGCCATGGACAGCCCTCCAGCAGAACCTGGACCAAAGTCACCAAGTCCCTTCCACAGCTCTCCCCAAAAAGGGACATGAAAAGGGAAAATAACAACAACAAAGGATGTAGCTGATTCTCTGCACTTATTATTAGCGGAGGAAGGGCTGGGATTAATCACCCCCGCAGAAGCAGCTGTGAAGGAGGGAAGTAGTTGATCAAAGTGGACTTTGTTATTCCTGATGTATCATTCTGCTGAGCAATGAGAACTAGCGTGGGGCACTAGAGCTTCAAAAGGACTTTAATGACTCCAAGGCTTGAACCAAGGACACTGCTGGAACTAATCGAGAAGGAAATCCAGGGCACAGTGGAAGTGATGGAAATGAGTGCTTTGGTCCAAGGGATTTTTCCACATCTTTCATTTCCTAATTCCATACCTTTGAGGTAATAAAATTTACAGTGGCAAAAAAAAAATAGTGGGACAATGGGAAATGTTCCTCTGTGGGATGGGGCTACGTGTGGCTTGGCTACACCTCATTGCTTCACTGCTGCATGAGGGGAACAGAGGGCACAAGGACCCATCCCGTTTTGCCCTCCTAAGGTCTGACAAAACCATGGTCCCTCTGCCTCCTCCTGTCCCAGAATAATCCCTCCTATTGCCGGGCAGTTGCAGAGCACCTCTGAGACCTGGGCAAGCTCCCTTTCCTCCTCACTGGCCAAACAGATGTGCAAAAAGTGCCTTCTGCATCCTTGGAGTGTGTAGCCTTGGCATGGCCCTCTCTTAGCTGTAGAGTCAACAAGCCACCCTGCGCTGCTGCTGGGGACTGTCATAGTAAGCCGTGAGTGAGGACGGAGAACCTCGAATATTGGCTGCCAATGAGCCACGAGGAGTGACTTGTCCAGGCTGAAACTGCACTGACTTTGTGGAGGTCTGCCATACGTAAGTATTTCTCCAAGGCAGCTCTCACCCTAAGCTGGAAACGAAATACATGGTCTAAGGGGTATCTTTGTTTATGACACATCCACCATGTCCCTCTCTCTTCGCTTCCTTCCTTCCAAAAGAGCATTTGCTACTGAGCAGCACTGCCTTCTCTGAGATAGTCATGGACATGTTACCCAGAAGTAGGCCTCTTCTCCTGAAAATGAAGTGTTAGTGCTCTCTTGAAAGAAAGTCCATGAGCATATTCCTATCCATATAGACTCAGTCAATGCTCACCTTAGAGCCCTTATTGGGTAAGTGACTTGGTGCTTGATTGCCATGGAGGCAGGATGGCATCTCTGGGGGGTTCCAATGCAAAGCTTCATCTGTAGATACAAACCCCTCTCAAGGCACTGCACTAACTCAGCAGCCCTGCAGAACTACAGTTTGCTCCACCCTTACTCGGGCATGATGCGGTCCAGCTGCCGTCAAATGGCATCTGACTTTCCTGAGCAAGGAAAAACTATGAAATGTGTGTCAGACTCTCAGTAAGCAGAACGGTGGGTGTCAGTGGATCCTGAACCAATAATCTGGTGGGGTGGGTCCTTCTTCTGGCAAAGATCACAGCATGAGGCTATGTGCTAAGCAGCTATCTGTCCCACAAAGAGATCTGGGCACATACTGGGTTTGCTGGATAGCACTGGAGCTGTCAAGGTAGCACCCTTCTTGAGCAGTAGTAGGGTTTGGAAACATCAGACCTGGTACTGATCTGCCTCTTGTCAGCTAGAAGGTGGATGAAAAGCAGGAGGCCTAAAGGTGCTGTGTGCTTCAGACTGCTTTCCAGTGCACTGCTCAGCTCAGCGTGTGGACATGGTTGTAGTCCTCTTCTGCTCAGCTGGGTGGAGGGCAGCAGCACCTACCCCTGCCTGATCCACTGCCTTCCCTCTGCTATTGCCAGAAAACACCAGAGAGACATCAGGGAGCATCTTCTCTGTAATTTTCTCCCTCTGCTTGCAGCCAAGACCTATGGCTCTGTTTCTTGTCACTTTTGTCAGGAAGACTCCAGTGTGCATTTTGTGGTTAAAAGTCAGAGCTGAATGCATTTCCCTCCCTTCCCCAAACCCAGCAGCTGTTGAGTCGGCCGTTTTGCTTTCTCAGCCTAAACATGCAGCAGCACATTCTGGTGAGGGGCAAAACAAACAAGCCTCTGGAGAAGACTGACAGGATGAGAAATGGAGAAGCAGGACCGTGTGCCTCGAGAGGGAATCTGACACTCCGTGTGCTGGCCAGGAAACTTGCAGCTCAGCTCTGTCACAGCATGCTCAGCATGGACTTGGGGACCCAGCGGGCTTTTCTAAGTCACGTTGTGCTGGGTGCGTTACACGCAGGGCAGGAGCTGCTTGGAAGAGAGGAGTACGTGCATTTTAGATGGAGGGAAAGAACTACAGGCAAATCATAGAGTCATAGATTGGCTTGAGTTAGAAGGGACTTTAAAGGTCATCTAGTTCCAAGCCCCCCACCATGGGCAGGGACATCCCCCACTAGACCCAGCCAAATACTTAATGCTGTATTTGATGCAGACTCCATGAGCCACCTTCTCTGATGCTCTGACGTAGCTGTGCTTGCTTTCAGCTCTCAGGGAGGGATGGAGCCTTGTACTGCTTATGATCCAGAGCTCTCCTGTAGCAGCAGTGCACCGTGACTCAGTCAGTGTGTGCAGTGTCCTGCTTCCTCCCTCCCAGCCTGCTTTTGCACTCCTCTACAACCGCTAAGGTGGACCTGGCCTGAGTGCAGCTGTCTGTGTCCCCAGGGACGTGACATTATCTGGGGCAGGGAACTGCCATGGCTGCATCCCCTTCCTCCTGCTGTGGAGATATTCCCCGGGGGAGCACCTGATCATTAGGACATGCTGAGCTTCTCTGCTCATGTGTCCTGCAAAGGGATGAGGAAGGAGCTTCTCCTCTGCTCCTGTGTCCTGCAAAGGGATGAGGAAGGCAGGTGTCTCCAGCTCCATCAGTTAAGAAATCTGGTGCCTCCTGCTCCCTTTTCCTGAGAGCAGGAAGGCCTTGGGGAAGGAAGATCCCACTCAGTCCCACCCTTGGAGCCCTTCTCTTGGAGTCACAGACAGCAGGCTCTTCAGTAGCCCCCAAAATGCAGGCTTCTGCTGGCAGGAGGGGCAGGGCAACGAGGTTGAGCTTCATATTTGCCAACAGCAAGGTCTGGCAAAGGGCAGCCTCTTCTGATGGAGCAGCGCTGCCCTCTGCAAAGCCCCTGGAAACACCCTGTGTGCCTTGTAGTCAGAGAGCAGACAGGGAGAGCTGAGACTCCAGGGATGGGTCGGAGGAAGCAGAGCCCCACAGCCTCGGCAAGCGCAGCTCAGTGGGTGGAGTGTGGCATGCTGAGAGGGAATTGCCTTTGTTATTTCAACACAAATGAATTCAGAAATCCAGTTTCTGGTGATGTCCTGAACTCTGCCCCCAGTGTCACCAGCAGCCCAGCTCTGCCAAAACAAACACGGAGGCCTGGCCAAAGAAAGAAAACCAGAGCCCTCCCAGCAGCAGCAGCCACAGGCTTTCACCCAGCTCCACACCAGCACCCTCTTCCTTCAGACACCACATCCAGGTACCTGCTCTACTTAGACGAGCAACTTGGATAAACAGTTCCACCGCAGAGCAGCCAGCTGACACCATCGCTCAGGGAATACCGGCATCCCAGCGCTCCCCTCCACAGGCAGCCTGGCAGAGACAGGTTAAAACCCAGCAAGATTGGCATTGGGTCTCACAAACGTTTGGACATTTAAAATATACATCCTGGTTAGCAGCTGCATCAAGGGAGGCAGGAGCATCTCATGTCTCTCTGCTGAGGAGCTGTGGGGCATCCTGAGGGCAGCAGATTTCATACATGCCTGAGGATGCCCTGCCTGGTTGCATCCACCTGGACTCCTACACACTTGGAAGATGTGCAGAGCTGACAGGGCTGATTTCTTCCCCAAATGACTTCATGAGCAGTGGAGCTGCACGACGGGAGATGTTTGCTTGGATTTTGGAAACGTCTTCCTGTGAGGTCTTCTTGTGTTCTCTTTCTTTCTTTTTTCTTTTCCTTCACGGGAGTGAGGGCACAGCATGTGCCACATGAAAAAGCCAGCGGATCCCAGACAGAAGCTGGTGGAAAGCGGGGAGAACAAGTAGTGAAGTGGATTTTGTAGAGTGAGAGAAAAAAGCAAATATGGCCAAGGAAATTCATGCCAGTGACGAATTAAGGTAGGATCAGATGGATCAGCTTAGTTGTGTGTCCTAGGCAGAGAACAATGGGAAATATTAATTCAGGGTCAGTCTGGGAAAGGCCAAGCCTTATGTGAGTCCCTCCATACAAAGGAGACAGCAGCCCCTTCCCACTCCCCGATCAACGCCTTCGCACAACCTTGAATGGAGCGACAAGCTTCAAAACCGCGACTATTTCACAGTCTGCTGGCTGCCCACCCAGCGGGGCAGCTTCCCCAGCACACTGCTAGTGAAGTACAAAGGGACCTTTCCCAGGGGAGTTCCTGGTCTCACAGCACTGAGCAAAACACCCAGGATCAAACAAGCAAAACTTGGCTAGTTTGAACGGGACTGATGAAAGCCCCTCACTGCTGCTTGCAAAGTCACGGTGCACACAGCACAGCGTGGAGGTCTTTGGGGCAGTCTGGAGCGGCAGCTGCAATGAGTCTGGGTGTCAGAGCTCCATTGCCCTTTCTCAAGAGACAGAGTGAGGAGTGGTCACGAGTGTGATGGCAGAAGGGAAAAAAGGGCTCCA
The DNA here is from genome assembly GCF_000703405.1 of Apaloderma vittatum. NCBI lineage: Eukaryota > Metazoa > Chordata > Aves > Trogoniformes > Trogonidae > Apaloderma > Apaloderma vittatum. The sequence goes on along the minus strand of NW_009710541.1, from coordinate 2,476 downwards.
GAGGCAGCAGGTCTGTCTCTCCCTGGAGAAGGATGCTCGGGGTTTGGGGCTCAGAGGAAGCACAGCCTCTCTGAGTGCAGCTGCAGATCAAGCCGGCATGGATGGAAACCTTCCAGTATGCCCTCAGGGTTGATTTTGCAGCTGCCTTTCACATCTACTGCCTCTTCTGGATTGGTGGGACAGAAACAAGGGAGCTGAACGTGGCACCTTGGTCATATGAACACCCAGAGTGAGCTGTGGCATTGCACACTCTTGTCTCTGGGCCAGCAGAAGGCACATGCCTTCCCTGGGGCCACCAACGCAGCCCAGATCTTCCTAATTTGACCTTCGCTCTGTGCTGCCCTGGGCAACCCTGCAAGGCTCGCTCCTGCAGTGACCCTGCAGCCTTTCCAGCCGTACTTAGCGAGGTCAATATTCATATTGCTGAGTGTCTCCTGCAGCATGCCATGCCATGAAAGCCCAGGTCAGGGCAGCTCTGACCCTGCCATGAGCCACCCAGAGCTCAGCCGGCAGAGAAAGACCAAGCCATCCATGAGCATGCTGGTGACAGACCCTGAGCCTTCAGTGTTAGGAGCTGAGGAGCTGCAGCACTCACGGGCACCTCCAAGACTTGTAGGGCTGTGTCTACACTGCTCTTGAGTGGTGCCTTCTTTGCACAAAGGGAACGAGACCAATCCTGCCACCCACCTAAATATTGCCTCAGCAGAGCGAAGGGGACTTGGGCTGCTCAGCCCCAACGTGCCAATCCCCCCAGACCAGGGAGCAGGGACAGGCAGGACCCTTGGCCATCAGGCCGTTGACAAAGGAGGTGCCCCAGAGGTGCCCAGACAGAACACACCAGGTTCAGAGTAACGCTGCTCAGCCAACTGCTCACCTGGCTGCTGGCCCAGGAGGCAAAAAGGGAGCCTGCTGCTGCAGCGGGCTCGGTGGTGTATCTAAGGCAGGGTCTTGCTGGTGAGAGAGTGAGGGAGAGGGTCACCTGCCGGGTTGTATTTCAGCATCGCACACTGGTTTAGTCTCTTATCCCTTGCTCTGCGACACGCACCCAGCACAAAGGATTTGGCAGCAGGTGATTATCTGAAACTGGAGACACACAAAGTTGGAGCATCTCTGGTTACAGATATTATACCCAAGCCTTTGCTCTTACTGATCATGAGCGTGTTACCCTGTGGTTTGGTTTTTTGTTTGGTTACATAATTAATGCAGTGAAATGAAAATACTGTCCACATAACTGTGAGGATGTCTGATGCCCAAACATAACTATATTCCATTTTAAGGTGACAGTTGCGTGGAGTAGTCGTCACTTTTAATTATTCATATCTTGAACCCGGCATAGTTGCACACATCTGCTTGGGGCTTCTGTGATCATTGGCTATCGTCTATTTCTGGATCTGAGGCTTCCCCAAGGTCAGACTAGAAATATTCACCAACTGCCTGAACTACACAGACGTCGCATGTCTGTTTGACAGTATTTACTATTTGCAGGACTGTTTTAAATGCTTTCAATCTGAATGTTTGTCATCTTGGTCAAGATGGCTTCCCCAAGCTCTGTTCCTATGGCAGGAGAGGGGAAGAAGCGAAAAAGAAGAAAGGAGGAGAAAAGCAAGCTGGCAAGAAAGGAAAAAAGATGGAGATGGGGAGCCAAACTGAGCTGCACACTGTCCCACAGTTTATTAACATTTGATTAGCATAATGAATATTCAGCCCCATTATTATCTTATTGTTCCTCTTTGCATAGTATGTTAAGTATGAAAAGTTTCTTCTGTGGGTTTTTCATTGCAAATTTTGCCCCTGGAGAAATGATTTCACCTTATCAAAAGAGTCTAACACTAAGGATTAGGTGGGGGGAAAAAAAAAAAAGGAAAGGAAAGGAAAACATGTTGGAAGACTGTTACTTGCATGTCTCATAAATTCCAAACCCAAACGATTTCTATCATACATCTATAACTTACGTGAGACTGTTGACCAGTGTACGGTTTTAAAATATATGTGTGCTCTGTGTCTATTGTTATCCTTAATGCGGCAGTAGCACTTCATTTCAATGCGCCAGCGTCTAACCCGCTGCTTAAATTTATTTTGAAGATTATTTAAAGGGTGGATGTCAAACTGAAGCGGCATCATCTTGGAGTCAGGCCAACTTCCACGGCTGAAATGCAGATCAGCACCAGCGCCCCTCGAAGCCTTGAGATTTGCCCCTGAGGCAGAGCTGGAAGGAGATGTGGGGAATTACTCCTGAAAGCTCCTGGCTCCCGGGATGACGGCGGGACGTCGTGGGGCACCTCGGCACAGCCAGGTGGGCTCTCCCCCAGTGCTGCCCGGGGGCAGCCCCCCGGTACGGCCGCTCAATAAATCATCCAGACCGTGGGAGGGACAGAGGAGAAAAGGAAGAGGAACCACAAGTGTTGGATTTATTTTTAAAAAAAAACTCTGGCACTGTTGGCCACGGTCCCGCACAGCAAACTTTGGTCTTGGGAGG
>NW_009710540.1:23395-34309 GCF_000703405.1 Apaloderma vittatum | reverse complement strand
AATCCGGCTGAGCCAACCCAATACAGTCACATTGTCTTCTTCTAACCTAGAATTATGTGCTAAAGAGTTAGGAACGTGGTCCTGACTCCAGGTAGACTTGTACAGCCCTGATCCTAGCAGAGCAGAGGTTTGAACCTTGGCCTCCTGCATTCCCTGTTGGTGCATAGGCTCAGGTCACCACAGCCTGAAAGCCTCCCTCTCTCTCACAGCACAGACCTTAAAAAAATACTTTGACTTAATCTTAGTAAAATTGTAGCGCTGCTTTTCTCACACTGAAAGAGGGAGTTGGTGCCCAAAACTTTTCCTTTTTCCAACAGTGTTACTTCTCTTATTGAAAGTTACTGTGTCTCCTTCAAAATTTTCATTCCTTTAATTTAGCACCTCTAGTAGTACTACCACACACACACGCACAAGTCACATCACCAATTGTTCCAGCAATCAAAAAGCATCAGAACTAATGTAGGTTTTGTGTGCACAAGAGCACTATATAAGTAATGAATCCATTTGTAAAGGGAATCTGCTGAACTCCATGAATAAGTAGTTCCCAATCCTGACTTTATTTAGTTGTCTCTCTGCATAATCCTGCTGCAGACACTGAAGTTAATGGTAAATCCCCCATGGATTTCAGTGCGTGCAGGTTGGGGCCCTCATATATTAAGGGCTTATCATTGCAAATTTGCTGAAAGCACCAAACCCTCACAGCTCCTGTGTGCCTCATCTTCAGTCCCGCAGAGACATCATAATACCATGTTTGTGATAGCAGAGTCATTCCCATGGCAACAAATGAAGTCAGAAATACAATATTCTGACCTTACTGTGTGATCAAACAAAACGGACAAGCTGGGCAGCAAAGACCAAAGTTCATCAAGCACAAATGCCTATAAACCCAGCAAGCAGGTGGAAGAGAAACAGCAGATAAAGACAAAATATTTCTTTTCTGAAGCTCTGCCCCCAGGCAAATGTCCCTCCACAGCTTTTTCTAATGCTAGGGTCTGCTCTGGTTAGCCTGAGTATCTTCCTATGCAGAAAACTCCAAGGGGAGCAAACAACAGGTTGTTAATAAAGCCATTCCACATTCATTCTTTCTGGAAGACGAGCTTTGAAAAGCAACACCGTTTTGCAGCTCCTTCCAGTAGATATAAAAACAGGGCACTTAATAAATAACATCTCAATCTCATCCCATTTCTTAGAGTTGTATTAATAGTCTTTGCTTTAGAGATCAGGGCAGAGTCAGTGACCTGCTCTGAATCAAATGTTGGACTGGTAAGAGAACTGGGGTAGGGAAAATACAAGTGACTGACTGTCAGTATGGTCACCTTAGGAAGCCAACGAAAAACCTGAGCGACCATAAGACATCGACTCCCTGGGCTGTAGCAGGAACAGAGATGAAACACAACTGAAAAAGCCCAATATTTCCCACCAGGTCATGGACAGAAGAAGGTAACTGGGAAGACAGGTGTTACAGCTGGTCTGCCGATGAAAGAATAGTTTCAGACTGAAGTATCTTTCAAAACCAGTGCTAAAGGATTGGCAGCTGTAAAGCAAAAGTTTTAGGTGCTGCAAGGAAGACTGGCAGTCCTCACTACTGTGTCAGTGTGAGGTGGACTTTTACTTCCCAGTTTGAGTTTGTGAGAACATTTTTTGAAACTTACAGACATAATGAACTATTGAAGTCATTCACAGGATCCTACCCTCTAACAACATCAGCATTAAGTCTTATTGTGTCTTAGTGGTAGGAGAAAGAACGTGGTTTGAATTGTTCTACGGCAGAGGTATCTCTAATCTCATCTTCCACCAACAGAACTACACGTGTTAGTACATACAAACAGACTTGTCCATGGCTTCTGGAACCTGGAAAAGGCTTTTTTCCTTATAGCTGGGACACTATAATAAATGCATTTGTTGCATATTATTGATGCAGTGGAGAATTCCGAGTGAAAAACAGTCACTGAAAACAGAAGTCCTGCAGGTTTTGTTCAGCCCATAGGCTGATGAAATCCAAGAGAGATGAAGAATTTCAGGTCTGGGCTCCAGGACTACAGAAGGGTGTGTCCCATTAGTACAGCTACTTCCCCGGTACTTGGGTTCATGTTTGAGAACAGTCGGAGCAGGTGAGTCCTGTGATGCAGCCAGATTGTTGAAGCACTGATTTGGAGGGCAAGTGCCGACTGTACCTGGGTAAGTTGCCCAAGAGTGTTTAAAGTCAGAGTCCTACTTACAACCTGACGTTTACTCATTGTCCACTAACTACTGATGGCTCCCTTGTCCAAGGACCTGCGTTTTCACTGGCCTCAGCAAGCAAGTTACAGCTCAGATACTGCGGGACAGAAGTGATAGAGCAAGCAGCTGTTGCTCTACTGCCTCTACATCTGCCTGACACAATAATTAAACCTCATCAGCCATTTGGCTTAATGGAAGCAAACCAACTACAGCAGAAGAAGGATTTCACAGCACAACTGTCTCATGATCTGTAACTGCAGCTCTGTATTTGCCATCGTAATTAATTCTGCAAGTATTTACATAGAGCTGCAAGAAAATTAGAAAAAATATAGAAAGCAGGAGAAAAGAGAGACCCTTAAAAATAGAGAAAGGTAATTGCTTTCCTCTATCATCATTCTGCTTCTTATCTCCTTCTCTGCTGATGCTTCCCAAGAACTATTCATGGTAGTGCTGTAGTGGGACAAAGCAAGCATCCAGCAGAGGCCAAAAGCCCTAATTTTGCCGCAGCGCTGACATCGCCTGTGGCTTAAGTACAGCAAATTAACTTCTTGTGGAATATGTAGGTCTCTCTTCAGTGGATGTCCAACGTTGATGTTTGTCACCTATGCTGGGACCTAATGCTATAGCAGCATTAAGCATTATTTTTGTTTTGAGTATAAATCTATGTTTGATGAAATTAATGGATAATGAGCCCTCTTTCTCAGGACTCCCTTACAGATAGTTGACTTGGCCTTTTTGGTTTTTTTTTGTGAAACACACATGGTTCTGCTCACTGGCAGGAGATATCCAGGAATCCTGCTAGTGGAAATCTTACTTCTTAATTAATCTTTCCTGAATTCTGTATGCACAAATATGTTCTCTCCTGTTTGTGCTAGTCCAGTTCATGAGCTTAACTGAGCTGCTCTAGATTTGGACAAGCATAAAGAAAAGTGCAATGTGACTTTTTTGTCTATCCTTTTTGTGAGTGCTCAGCAAGACGTGCGACTTCAATGTTCTCTTCACTGTTACCATTGTGTTTTCTCTTATTCACTTGCATCACATAAAAGTTTAAGATGTGCATGGTAAAGTATGGGAGGTATTGAGGCAAGCTGCATTGCAGGGCCTTCTTCCTGACTTACAGCCTCTTGGACCCCAAAGTCAGGATCTAAAGAGTCCGTTGCAGCTGGGTCCTAGGACAAGGACAACATGAGTTGTTCTGCTCCCCTACCTGGCAGTTTGATGTATTTGAAATGTACTTCCCCAGGTCTTTGGTTTTTTGAGTTGTTCTTTGGTTCGTGTCTTTCAGAAGCGCTCCAGAGGCATGTGCTCATTCCTGTATCGGGTGTGCTGGGCAGCACTACCATTGCAACTGCTCCTCTTGCTCCTCCTCCTCCTGGCCTTCCTCCTGCCCCTGGCTGAGGAGACCCACAGCTGCACACTGGCCAACAACTTTGCTCGGTCCTTCAACCTGATGCTGAGATATGAGGGCCCACCTCCGACCTAACTTTCTGGCGTGGCACGAGGTGACTGTCAGAAATACAGACTCTTTGTTTTTACCAATTGCAAGTGTTTTAGATTTTACGGCTTCTAACAAGGCCTTCATATCAACTGGATAGTTACATAAATGCAACGTAAGATTAGTCCATTTTAATCAGGTATTTGAGCAAAATTAATATTTTTACAGTATTTTATTATTATATTTATAATGTGTATATAGAGATTGTGTATGTATGTGTATATATAGATTTAAAAATGCTTGTCTGTGGTCAGACTAACATTCACCATCCACTTTTGCACTGTTTAAGGAAAATCCTGCAATGTTTCTGTTTCCGCCATCTTTCAGCAAGGAATACTGAATGATAGTTTTGTTGTGGGGTTTTCTGGGTGATTTTTAAAATCGGATTCTTGTTGTTTAAAACAGAAGTCAGAACAAGAATGAGAAGACGTGGACATGCATCAGAGTGCAAATCAGAGAGCAGGTAGAGTAGAATTGTGATGGAATACAGTGGTTTTCCTTCAGCCCAAGAAAAATTGAGACTATCCAATTTGAAATCTTGAGGTGGTTTTTTTTCAGTATCTGGATGCAGGAATTGCAGAAAGTAGTGGAAAAGTTTCCAATGAATTCAGTAGGAGTGGGAGTGGGCCTCATCTTGTTCTCATTTTTTACCAGATTTCTATTCCAGTTACTGTGTTCTCCAGCCCACCTGAATCAGGAGAGGTAGAATACAGTAGGAAGAAGCTGGGAAAAGAGAGTATATATATTTTTTTAACATTTCTTTAGCAGGAGAACTTTTAAAATCAGGTCAAATTTTCTGAACAAATTTGTGAGCACTGAACAAAACCTCGTATCAGTGGTCTTGTCTTTAAAAAGCAATTGATTTTTTTGTTTGTGGGGTTTTTTTTGTTTGTTTATGTGTTTAATTGTCTAAAGAGACATTTGGTAATGGATCATAAAGCCTGAACAGCAGGATGCAGCCTGGCTCAGTGTCAGTGAAGCAAAAGTCAGATGTACTTAAATAATACCACTTTGGAAACAAGATTCCTTCCTAGGACATTTTTATATTAATGGTTTGTTAAACTGATATAAACTGATTGTATCAAAGACAGTCAGGCCTAGATTTCTATGTAGTCTAAGATGATGATAACTTGTTGTTTATTTACTTAACCTTATGCCTGATTTATCAAGTTTTTGAATGTATGTTTTAATATTGCCTTTTAACATAAAAACAATTCTCACTCTACTGTGATGAAACCATTCTTAGTGGTGTTTTACCTAATTGACTCCTGCTAGCAAAAGTAATTTCTAAAATCTTGTGCCATTTCTGAGAGCCATCTCTAATTGTCTTATGTTTTTTTGCCACAATGGTAATCATGCAAAAAAACTAATTAACTGAAGTAAATGTTACTTTTCTCACCCTGGCTATATTCTGGGAGGAACTTCTCTTCTGGATACCAGTGTGCTGTATTCAGTGTTGTTTTCCGAGTAAGCTCCAAAATAATATCAAATCTGTTGTGCAGGTAAATTATTTAGTAGCTGAGGGACTGAAGGAAGAAGTCATACGTCTTTAACGAAACCCTGAAAGTTTTGCTAAAGAAGCAAACTTGGTTAGAGTAGGGAGGCGTAGCAGCAAGCAGCTCATTATAGACAGAAGATGAAGGAGAACAGGCAGATGTGAAAGAGGATTAGCTAAAGATAGAGAAGAGTGGTGTACAACAATTTATAAAGCCTAAGAAAAGGAGTCATGATGAGCACAGAATGCAAGAATACAGGCTCTGGAAGGAAAAATCTCTGAATCTTTTTTGTTCCCTCTCTCTGCTACATTATTGGTACTCTTGCATATTAAACAGCTTTTACTGAGTAAAGTTTAAAGTGGGGCAAGTAACAGGGACTCTACCAGTGTTCTGAGGAGCCTCTTCCACTGTCAAAACTCTCACTGTGCTCCTAATAGTGCTGCTGACTACACTGGGTTTGCCAGAATGGGATAAAAATGGCAAAATTCTGCTAAAAGAGAAAAGCAGAGTGGAAATTAGAGGAAAGAGAGCAAGGATAGTGAAGGTATTTAGGTGGAGTGCAAGGGGAGCGTGAGGAGAATCTGAATTGGTGCAGATTAAAACCTGATGGTCAGGAGGTAGCAGAAGAGCTCTAGGGAGCAGGCAGAGAGGGGCTGCAAGCAGGCAGGTGAGGAGAGAGGATGTCCACAAAGCAATAAGACGTTCACATCTCTGTGGGAAGAGAAGGAAGCTGAGGCCTGTGATTTCCTTCATGAAGGAGCCAGGTGCAGAGGAGCTGTAATTCATAAGAAAACGGGGCAAATTAATTCCTTCTTTGCAGTAGCTCTTTCTGGCAGTGGAGGACATAACCTCCTTCTCTCCTCTGGTAGCTGTGCAAGAGCAATGCACGTTCCTGCAATGTTCCTCTAAAAATAGCTGCCAGCCCTAAGAAACCCTGTGGCTGTGCAGCAAGGAGCTAATCGTCGCACACATCTCCATTTCAAATTAAATGCTTCACTAGAGAAGCAGTGTAGGGGAAGAGGAGTAACAAAACCTGCTGTGTGTGGTTGTGTCTACTTGTGCTTGTGCATGAACTTTTCTGTAGCATAGCTACATTGCACTTCTCTTAGTTTTACTGAGCCATTCCAGGTGGTTAAAGTAAAATGCCAGTGAGAAAGTAAAAACAATGAGGAAAAATAAAGCCACAAGAGAAAATCAGTAGGGAGATAGACAAGATTTTTCTATGAAGGCACGAAAATCTCACATCAGATTTCTTTCTGCCCAGCCTTTCTGATCTGGATGATTTTTATGGCTTCACAAATGCATTTGACACCAAAGAGTATGCAACGGAGGAGAAAAATTTCTACACAGAGGACCATAACATAACAACTGCATCGTCACCTTGATTTTTCAGGGTTATGGCAGTTTGAAAACACAACTAAATTAGAAACATACTCTTCCTTCTGGGTTTTTTTTGCAATTTTTTGTTTAAATCTCAGCAAATCCATTCTCATTAATTTAAGTCATCTGAACTTTTCACACAAGTGATGAATCTTTCTACTTCTTTGCAATGGAAACTATTCAAAGCACAGGACTTTGTTGTTTGTCTCACTCAGAACAATTCTGCTCTTCCATAATGTCATCAACCTCACCTGTTCAACACAGGTGTGAGGTTTTTCCTCAGAAAGGAAGAATTTTTTCAAAACCACAGAAGTACACTTGAAATGTAAATCCAAGATTTACTTTCTTGGTTACTTTCTTTGTTTACTTTCTTGGTTTTCTTCTGAAAAGTTTGCGATACTGATTCCTGCAAGTGTGAGTAAGTATTAATTAAGTCAATAATTGGAATCATGAGGACAAACTGCCCAATTCAACTTCCAGAAAACTCAATGAAATTCAGATTTCTCAAAATACAAACTAAATCATACTGCTTCCAAATCAGTCCTTAAAATTTTTGACACCTTTCTTCATGCCTGAATCTTTGCTCACACATGATTTGGGGTTTACGCCCTCATTTTTGTGGCTATAAAATCCCCAGCTCATACTTCTCTGATATCCATATGTAACCGAGATGTGTTACATCTCAGCTTTGGACTGGGGCTGCTGCCTTAAGACATCCCTTGCCAGAGGCCTAGGATGCACAGAGCAGATAAGCATCCACAACTGAGGGCTTCCACGACTTTAATCCAGATCCAACTGCTGTCAGGGGGTGCTAAAACCCTCTATAATAGATTAAATATGTTTGAGCTTGTAAATTTTTTGTGTGTTTGGCTCAGGCCACGTAGCCTGTACTGCAGGCAGGTACCCAGCCTGTTCACAGAGCAGAGCTCTTGTGCATCTTTCCAAGCTCTTTTGCCTACACTGTTGGACCCAGAAGTTGATTGACCACATTAATGACTCTTCAGCATTGAAGGCAAAGTCTTGCACTCCAGTGCCCGTGCATTAAAGTAAGAATTCTGCACAGCCCCAAAGGCATACTTCAAACCCAGCCTTTGGAGTGAAATCAAACCTAATTTATAAATTGTAATTGATTCTGTAGCTAGATGCTTTCAACAGAATTTTCCAGGACTGCAATACAGTGAGGTGGAAAATTGCTGTTGTGCCTCGTCTATGAATAGACCTTTCTCTAATTCCAGCTAGCAATTTAGATTGTATTGAATATCATTTACCTATGCCCTCTCCAGAAATATCTGTATAGGAAACTTGTTCAGTTCTATGCACACGCATTAAAAACGTTGTATTCCCCTATTCACACAGAATCCCTGGAGCAGCTGTGATTTCTACCAAGTACCAGCATATTTGTCCTGACTGAAATACGTACTAAACTCAAACATTTGGGGCTGAAAAGAAAGCTACTAACCTAACTAATAAAAACACTGAGTAATCTGGAGAGCTTTAAGAATGATTTTCCACTTCTTAATCCTTCTCATTCGCATAGTCGAAGACCTCAGAAGGAAGAAATGTCTCTAAAAAATATCCATCACTAGATAGGCAGATGATAGTCTCTGCACACCAGAAGAAATGGTATGTTCTCTTCAGTTGCTGTAGGACCTCAGGAGTTTTCTCCGTCTGATCTCTTCTTCAGTCTTAAATAGGAAATGCTTTATTTTGATGTGTGTGCATACACATCTCATTAGCACTAAAGAGATTTGAAGAGTGTTTTTATATACAGGAATTATTTTATATTGTGTTAGCAAGAGAGTACATTGTATTCTTTTTGCAAGAGAAACTGTATGGCAGAAATTCCCAAACAAACAAAAAAAATCCCCACTTTTGGAATAACGGAAGATTACAGGCTGAAATGAAATGGGATAAATAGTTCTGCCTTTCAAGAAATGCTGGTATAAATACTCCACTAAATATTTATTTTGACAGGCATCATAGATGTCATACAGGTCATAGGCTGTGTACCCAGCTAGATGCACAAACACTTTCTGAAGACTTCTGGGGGACGGTATCAGTTGCTCATCTGCAGCTGCAAACACATTTGCCCCCAGTGGGCTACATCAGCTTCTTCCAGAGTTACTGGGGGCTGTTGAGGATATTCTTAATAGTTCTCAATCACTGACCTGCTCTGAACCATTGCAAGTTTATCACTTTAATCTATCTGTCAGAGGTTGGCAACTCTCAGACACCAGTTTATTAAAATACTAAAGAGAACATTGTTGGTACAGACATCATGATCATTCAGAAACCAGTCTTATTATTTTTGCCGTATTTATATGTAATTATCTGTTGGTTATGCTGGATTCTCACTTGCTCAATGGCAAAACAAAACGAAACAAAGTTTCTTGAATGCAGCATTTTCAAAAAAAAAGTATAAAGCAGGGTGGAATAACTGTCATACAGTTGAATTTTTTATTATCTCTTGTCTATCCAATTTAAAATGCTGGTATGTGTCTCCCAGAGATATCAATAGATCTGGACAGAAAAGGAGGGTCTATCAGGAATGTACCAATTTAAGCAATAGCCTAAGTGGCATCTTTGTTACCTAACCTCCTTCAGCAGTTGCCAGATTTAGCTCATTATATTGGTGAGCGAACCACTTCCCTTTTAGTAAGCTGTGGGTGAGATCAAACTGCACAGGTGAAGGGATAACATCCCGGTGGAAGCAGTGGGAGACATTAGGTCTTCAAAAGGCAGCCCGATATCTCGCTGAGAGAGATGAACTTGTAGGTTTGGCGTAATGAGAGCAACCCAGGAACAGTGACACAAGTACAAGGGTTTGCCATCCTGCTCTGCCCGGCAAAATTTTGACAATGGACATCAGCACTGTCCACATCCCTGACTGTGGAAGGAGGCTCGCCTCAGGGTGACTCACTCTAGCTGAGATGTGAGCTTTTTTTCTTTTCATTAAATACAAAAGAAACTGCTAAATCAACCACCTCAGTGACAGATTAATAGTAGGTGGTAGGCACTGGTGCTCCAGGAAAAGATGCAGGAAACGCTATTGTAGATAGAAAGAAAGTCATAAAGTTCTCTGTTCAATTCTTAGGAAGTAGAGATGCATTATACAACCAAAGTAGGAGGTTTTTCTGTTACTTTGCAAATAATGCCAGCTGTGGCCTTCAGTCTTCTGGATTTTGGGGTGAAACTTTTCAGTGCCTTACTGAATGCTAGTGGCTTTCTGGCTTCACATCCATTCACAGCAGTGAGTTCCATGTTCTTCCTACAAGTTCTATGAAAAAGCCATTCCCGAGAGTTCATTTTGAATCAGAAACCTTTTATTTGGGTGGTAGGGGTTATTTGCTTTTCTTTCTTTGGAGTCTGTGTGTTGAATCCAAGGAAGCAAAAAGACCAGCACTACCCTCTCCAGACCATGCTTTGGTTTTCCTTCTGTTGTCAAAGCAGAGGAGATTTGGCTTTGTCTCTTTCCATCTTTTCTGCTTCTTTTCATGTTACGGTTCTTCCATGCCCTTGATCATTCCTGCCACCTTTCTCTTAACTATTGCCAGTGCTAGCTCTTCCTCCAAATGTAGACCAAAATTCGGGTCCCATTTCAGTAAGTAGAAATGCAGTAAATTTTTCCCCATTGCAGATCATACTGCAAACCCTCTGCCCGTTTCTGCTGCCCCCTGTGTTAAAACAACCTTTGTCACGGTCTGAGGGGACTCTGGTCCTTGCCAGCCATCTCTTGCAAGTCTCCTGGCTGTCTCCTACTCTAATCTACTTCGAGTTGGCTCAGACACTGTCCTTAATATTTGCATCTGCAGATGGTAGTGCGAGGGTGTCACGTAACAAACAACTATTAATAATGAAAGCCTTGCCATTAGTATTGTCTGTAACATGCCCAGACCATTTTCTCTTCTCTCAAAGCAGGTTTTGATGCGTAATCCAGTTACTGCATGCAGAAAATTGCCCCTTAATCAGCAAGGAGAGCCAGTGTTTTGGTTTGATCTCTATTATCCTCACGTTGTCACTGCCTGTGTCAGCGCTCCCATGCGCTGCTGGGCTGGGGCTGTGTTGAGCTGCCAGGAGTGTTTGAATGTTGCTGTTATACACCCTAGTAAGCCAGGACCCTTTATTTTGAGCCAGGGGGGAAAAAAAAGGAAAAAGAAAATGAAAATGATCGATTTTAACAAACTGATTTCACAACTCATTTGTCAAGCCCTATAGCAAACCATTTATTTTAGCTCCTTTTTGCTCCATCAAAAGCTGTATGTTAAAAGTCAGAGTTGAATTTTGAGAGGCTGGGAACTGAAGGCAGGCTGCAGTGCCAGCCAT